>NC_092151.1:65859060-66149952 GCF_045791955.1 Oncorhynchus clarkii lewisi | reverse complement strand
ATTTAACTAGGCAGTCAGCTAAGAACAAATTCTTATTTACAATGACAGTGGGTTAACTGCCTTGTTCAGGGGCAGAACAACAGATTTTTACCATGACAGTTCAGGGATACAATCTCAACCTTTCAGTTACTGGCCCAATGCTCTGACCACTAGGCTACCTGAGGACCACCACAGGATTGGAAGACCCAGAGTTACCTGTGCTGCAGAGGATAAGTTCATTAGAGTTACCAGCTTCAGAAATTGCAGCCCAAGTAAATGCTTCACAAAATTCAAGTAACAGACATATTTCAACATCAACTGTTCAGAGGAGATAGCGTGAATCAACTCTGAATCAAATCAGTTTTTTTTTACAAAAGGATAGATTTAGAGTAAGATAAACTTGGATTTTTTGGCAGGGACATATTCAGGATGCTACCCTCCACACGCACTGTTGGGGTGAGTGACTCTGAACTTACAATGGCTAGCCCCAAGTAATTAAAAAAAAAATCCCAGCCCCCGTCCCCGCATGAGGCTTTTGGCCTTTTGGTAGGCCGTCATTGTAAGACTTCCTAGTTAAATAAATTTAAAAAGCATGGCTACCACAGCATTCTGCAGTGATACGCCATCCCACCTGGTTTGGGCTTAGTGGGACTATCATTTGTTTTTCAACAGGACAATGACCCAACACACCTCCAGGCTGTGTAAGGGCTATTTTACCAAGAAGGAGCGTGATGGAGTGGTGCATTAGATGACCTGGCCTTCACAATCCCCCGACCTCAACCAAATTGAGATGGTTTGGGATGAGTTGGAGCCCAGAATGAAGGAACAGCAGCCAACTAGTGCTCAACATTTGTGGGAACTCCTTCAAGACTGTTGGAAAAGCATTCCAGGTGAAGCTGATGAAGTGAATGCTAAGAGTGTGCAAAGCTGTCATCAAGGCAAAGGGTGGCTATTTGAAGAATCTCAAATATAAAATATATTTTTTGGTTACTACATGATTGCATATATATTATTTCACAGTTATGATGTCTTCACTATTATTTTACAATATAGAAAATAGTAAAAATCTCCTACATTATTTTTGATGATTTGCCTCGTGGTGTAATGTATTGTAATGTACTGTTATTAATGAAAGGAGAAACTGTGATCTTAACATACTAGAATTACTTAAGAATTATAAGAGAATTAAGTGAAAGAGATATTTGTAAGCATGATAGAACGCCTTGTCAATTACCCACTAAATTCAACCAAGACCACGCAGGCTGCAATTCATGTAGGCAAAAGCACATATTGTCCCTACTTCTTTCTCTCTTTTTCTTCCCCTATCTGATCATCTGAGAGTGAGTCTTATCCTGGGCTGCTCAATCGAGCTCTGGCCTCGTCAGCAATAAGGCAGCTAAAGAGAGTGAGGAAGATTAATGTTCTTTTAAGGAGAGAGAGAGGGAGAGAGAGAGACGAGGAAGAGCTGGTAAAGTGGGTTGGCTGCTGGTTGACTTACAGACAGACAGGTCTCTGGGGTGCTGGCTAATTGTCTCCAGAGAGGGGCAGGGAATGAACATGGACTTATTCTAATGATATCCTTGGGAGTGTGTCCGCCTAAGAAAGTTTAAGGTCTGCTTGCTTGTCTGAATGCCTTCAAGTCCCTTTGGGTGAGGCCTTTAGAATCCCCAAAATACACACAAACAAAAGCATGAGCAGAAAGACAATCAGATACTTCTCACGATTTGTTAAGGGCTTTTCAGCAACTTTAATTCAATGTGAAATCAACAAAAAATGGCACCATATCATTGGATTTAGGTTAACAGTTGGGTGAAAAGAATATGAAATGCCTTTACGTTGATGACTTTTAGAAAATCCATTCTATTTCCCATGTTGATTCAACATCATCACATAGATTTTTGGGGATGAAATGACGTGGAAACAATGTTGATTCAACCAGTTCTTGCCCAGTGGGTTGTATCACAAAGCCTTTCGTTTATGAACTAGATTATTTAAAAGCAGTATTCTGAGAACTCATCATTCATCTGGCACAAGTATTAGCTCCCTTTTGTGTCAATTGTAACTCACCCCCTTTTCATTTAACCCAATTAAATAGGGAATGTGAATAAAAAGCGGCGCTGATTGGTAGTTACTGTAGGGTACAATACAGTTGATCTAATTGCTTTCCATAAATGTAATTCCGTGGTTAATTTACCCCAGCAGTTCACTAATTCATTCATTCACAGTAGATCGAATATTCTTTTAAGATAAGGGAAAAATCTAATGCAAAACTGAATAGAAAATAAGTCTGTTTTTCTACAGTATACATACTGTTACACATTAAAGCAGATTTGACCATGACATAATCACAGTCTTCTTTGCTGATCTCAATGTCAAATATAAGGTACAGTTGAAGTCGGAAGTTTACATACACCTTAGCCAAATACATTTAAACTCTGTTTTTCACAATTCCTGACATTTAATCCTAGTAAAATTCCCTGTCTTAGGTCAGTTAGGATCACCACTTTGTTTTAAGAATGTGAAATGTCAGAATAATAGTAGAGAGAATGATTTATTTCAGCTTTTATTTCTTTCATCACACTCCCAGTGGGTCAGACATACACTTAATTTAGTTTACATACACTTCATTTAGTATTTGGTAGCATTGACTTTAAACTGTTTAACTTGGGTCAAACGTTTTGGTTAGCCTTCCACAAGCTTCCCACAATAAGTTGGGGGAATTTTTGCCCATTCCTCCTGACAGAGCTGGTGTAACCTAATCAGGTTTGTAGGCCTCCTTGCTCGCACACACTTTTTCAGTTCTGTCCACAACGTTTCTATAGGATTGGGCGTATGCTTGTGGTCATTGTCCATTTGGAAGACTCATTTGCGACCAAGCTTTAACTGATGTCTTGAGATGTTGCTTCAATATATCCACATCATTTTTCTGCCTCATGATGCCATCTATTTTGTGAAGTGCACACGATGGTCATTATGGCCAAACAGCTCTATTATTGTTTCATCAGACCAGAGGACATTTCTCCAAAAAGTCCCCATGTGCAGTTGCAAATGGTAGTCTGGCTTTTTTATGGCGATTTTGGAGCAGTGGCTTCTTCCCTGCTGAATGGCCTTTCAGGTTATGTCGATATAGGACACATTTTACTGTGAATATAGATACTTTTGTACCTGTTTCCTCCAGCATCTTCACAGGGTCCTTTGCTGTTGTTTTGGGATTGATTTGCACTTTTCGCTCCAAAGTACGTTCATCTCTAGGAGACAGAACGCGTCTCCTTCTTGAGCGGTATGACGGCTGCGTGGTCCTGTGGTGTTTATACTTGCATACTATTGTTTGTACAGATAAACACGGTACCTTCAGGCATTTGGAAATTGCTCCCATGGATGAACCAGACTTGTGGAGGTCTACAATTTTTTTTCTGAGGTCTTGGCTGATTTCTTTTGATTTTCCCATGATGTCAAGCAAAGAGGCACTAAGTTTGAAGGTAGGCCTTGAAATATATCCACAGGTACACCTCCAATTGATTCAAATTATGTCAATTAGCCTATCAATCAGAAGCTTCTAAAAGCCATGACAACATTTTCTGGAATTTTCCAAGCTGTTTAAAGGCACAATTATAATTGAAATAATCTGTCTGTAAACAATTGTTGGAAAAATTACTTGTGTCATGCACAAAGTAGATGTCCTAACCGACTTGCCAAAACTATAGTTTGTTAACAAGAAATTTGTGGAGTGGTTGAAAAACGAGTGAAAAACCTAAGTGTATGTAAACTTCCGACTTCAACTGTACCTACATAGTGGAACTGATGGCATTAAGTACAGTATGATATGGGTCACACAGCAACAGCATGAAGAATAAAGAGAGGGAGTTATACAAATCTGAGAGGCAGAGTTCAACAGAATACTAGGTGGAGAAGACAAGAGTAGCAAAACATTTTAATTCAAGACGGATCACCCTAAATGAAAATCACCTCATTAAATGCATTCTGAGGAAGACATTGACTTCTTACAACCTCATTGCTCGAATGGGATTTAATTGAGCCACTAATTGGGATGTCAGCGAAAGATGAAAATTGGAACAGACCAGAGGAGCTGAGCTCAGCATGGTTTTGCATACCTCAGGGTTTGGGGGTAACAAATGTTTTTAAGGTACACCGTGCCCTCAATAAGTAAAGTGTCATGGGAGACATGGTGTGATTTTCAAGCATGGCTCACTCCCTTTCCTCTTAATTGGTATAGATGTGTCTAATTGCCAGGCACCTCTCCCTCTGCCAGTTTGCCCTGCGCTCTGCTCTGAGTGAGGCCTCGGCAGGACACTTCCTACCTGCCTGCCGAGATATTCAGGCTGGAGTTAGAGGTCCTCAGGGTGACCATTGACAGCTAGCTGCCTGCTCCCAGCAACTAACATCCTCCCTCTGTTCTGCTGCGAACGTTTCTTTGTTTTTTTACGACCGTATTTTTCTTTCTGCTTGCATTTTGTATTTAGGTTAAATAAATAAAACATCTGAAGGAGATGATGTCAGTAGAATGGATGATGAGAATCCTAATTCTCATCATTATGTTTTCAGCTGTTCTGTTAATATCCCAGTCTGAATCAGCTTATGTCCATGCTTTATGTCCATGCTTTATTTATTCATCTCTGTCAATAGGTAAGGGTTATTATCTCTCTCTAAAGCTCTTTGCCACTCAAAAAAACAGAAGCCTGCGTTTTTTATGCCGATTCATGACACTCCTGCCTCACTTCTCCATTTCTTCAAGCAAATGCTGCTCTTTAATTTACATTCTGCTCATGACCAATCTATGAAACAATATTGCATTGTTTAGTAGTTTGGAATGTTTAGCGTTGTTTTGGTTGTTTGTGTTGTTTAGTGCACTGATGCAGGCTGTCTGTGTCTCCGTCGAGGCCCTCTGAGTTCCCTATTTTCCGGATGGTTTGAGTGTGTCTCAGCCATGACTGTGTACTACACACCTGAGTGCTAATTGAAATGAGGAGAGTGGCTCACTAATTGAGCTGCTCTAGCGCTAATGCGCTGACAAATAATCAGCACCTGCCGCAGCAAGTCTCCTGTGCCAGACGTGGCTGCCAGCCGACAAGGGGGGGGGGGGGGGGTTAGGACAGACAACACAAGACACTATAACAATCACAAGAACACAGAACAGAAGTGAAACATGGACTATACAAGGGCACAGAGGAAGGACAAATGAACAGGGTACAAAGAGAATTTTCAGAAAACAACTGAAAAGCATTGTCAATTCAACCAGTGCCTGCTGTGCCTGTTAAATATGTGTAATGAAATTTTAATTAGAAAATTTTGAAAGCGATGATGTACAGAACAGAAAGTCTCCCAGCAAAATGGGAGGGCTCTTTCTAAACGTTGCAAAGCATTTAAAATCATATCAAATTCGTACAAACAATTATTATACAGCTTACAGTTTAATGTTAATGTGGTATATAGATGAATAATTATTATTGGAGTGTTCCTAGCCTATATCCAGTGGCATCATGCGTGACCTTGTGTTAACCAGGGCCCATGGCAGCCTCGTCTGTCTGTATGTCTGTCTGTCTGTCTGTCTGTCTGGATGAGAAACAGCAATCAGCACTCCCTGATTTAGCTAAATCTGATTTAGCTAAATCTGATTTAGCTAGGCCTTCATGCCGTTTCCCATTAGAATGACTGTTCATTCTCTCTCTGACTACCCAGAAAGAGTCTCCTTCTACCTCTCTACATCCCTCTCTGTACTAGGTCAGGAAATCATCTAGGATCACAACCTGGTCTCAGAGCATTTTGTATTATCCGAGAGACTCCATTTAGTATGATATGTTACAAATTCTAACTAGATGGCTAACGTCAGCTAACTAGCTAATGTTAGCTAGGCTAGGAGTCAGGGTTAGGGATTATGGTTAGGTTTAGGAGTTAGGTTAAAGGGTTAAGGTTGGAGAAGGGTTAGCTAACATGCTAAGTAGTAGCATGAAAAGTTACTAATTAGCTAAGATGTAATGTCCATGTTTATTTTCATTGACAGCCTAGGAACAGTGGGTTAAGTGCCTTGTTCAGGGGCAGAACGACAGATATTTACCTTGTCAGTTCGGGGATTTAATCTTGCAACCTTTTGGTTACTAGTCCAACGCTCTAACCACTAGGCTACTTGCCACCCCAATGCCATATACAGTACAGTCTATTTTTCTCATTAGGTGGAAGATCAAGAATTAAATACATTTTAACATAGTTTAAAAAAATTCTTATTAAACCCAATAATGGATGCTGTTTGAGGCTTGAGCCTATGCTTATGCATATATATATATCACTAGCTAGGTTTCCATCCAATTGGTAGGCAGATTATTCTGGATAAAAACTAGATTATTTTTATTTGTCAAACGGCAGCCAAGCATCAATCATGTCACCAGAAGAAGACACTCAATATTTATTGGAAAGGAGCATCAAGCATCAAGCTCATAACTGTGTGCTTTCACCAAGTTTACCATAAATATTTTAATCTGTAGCCTAATAAACTGCATACTTTCCCGAGTTGTAGTAGCCTACCCGGACCGCTTGTAGGCGTCTGCATGGTCCTAAAGTACATTGTTTTCCTCCTTTTGTATCACATTGCTATTTCAGACATGTTGTTGCACCCTGATGCTATCAATATTTACGCATAAAGACAGTGTCAAACTCACCTCTCTCTCTCTCTCTCTCTCTCTCTCTCTCTCTCTCACACTCTCTCTCTCTCTGACTGTACATAGAAAGCTTTGGAAGCTCCAAATGAAATTGGAGTTAAATGTCAACTTTGTAATGAGAAAATTGGGTGAAGTTGTGCCTTGTGGACAACTTCACCCAATTTTCTCATTACAAAGTTGACATTTAACTCCAATTGTCTACAATCTGTTTTTGTCAGAATTGAGTTTCAACTCTTTTAAGAGTAAATGTAAAATACGATAGATGTAAATACAAAAATGTAAATGTAAATACAAAAATGAAATTCTACAATCTGTTTTTGTCAGAATTGAGTTTCAACTCTTTTAAGAGTAAATGTAAAATACGATAGAAATAACAAGGAGAAGGGGAAGAGAAGAGGTGTTTTTTGCTGAGAGACATGTGGAATACAAATGGTGTTTGGCAGGCAGGCAGTATTTTGAATGCCAATGGTGCATGCATGCATCCATCATCTCATTTCTGGTGAATATGGCTCCTCTTCACACTCACATGACAACCTGCTGTCATCTGAAGTCCTTCATCAGATTCAATGATGACCTATGTATCATACAGATGGGGGAGATGGACAAAGAAAGAGGTGTGATGGTAGCATTTGGAATGACCCTCATTGACTGGGAAGGACACACATCGGGAGTAAGAGCGTAGAGAGAAGAGGAAATGGTGACTGGCTCCCAAAGGTACTAGTAGCTTCATTAGGAAGGCCATAATGAGTCCCAACACAAGTGTGCATCTGAGCTGATAACGCCATCCAGCATGAGCAGGTAATTAGACAAATATTGTTAGTGTGGCACAACTGACAGAAACACAGTGTGCAGTGTGAGATAACAAAACTCAACCTGAAAACAGGTTTTCAAACTAAGCTTGCAATACATCTCCATAGGAACTATGAATGTTAGTTTTCATCCATTGATGTCTCGGCTTCAAATACGTAAGACATTATATCGACTGGATCAACACAGAAGAAGAATAATCTCTCTCCTTAGGACGATATATAGGTCAAAGGAGGATGTGTGGTGTTTGTAGTCAAATCAAATCAAATGTATTTATATAGCCCTTCGTACATCAGCTGATATCTAAAGTGCTGTACAAAAACCCAGCCTAAAACCCCAAACAGCAAGCAAAGCAGGTGTAGAAGCACGGTGGCTAGGCCAAAACCTAGGAAGAAATTTAGAGAGGAACCAGGCTATGAGGGGTGGCCAGTCCTCTTCTGGCTGTGCCGGGTGGAGATTATAACAGAACATGGCCAAAATGTTCATAAATGATAATAATCACAGGCAGAACAGTTGAAACTGGAGCAGCAGCACAGCCAGATGGACTGGGAACAGCAAGGAGTCATCATGCCAGGTAGTCCTGAGGCATGGTCCTAGGGCTCAGGTCCTCCGAGAGAGAGAAAGAAAGAGAATTAGAGAGAGCATACTTAAATTCACACAGGACACCGGATAGGACAGAAGTACTCCAGATATAACAAACTGACCCTAGCCCCTCGACACAAACTACTGCAGCATAAATACTGGAGGCTGAGACAGGAGGGGTCAGGAGACACTGTGGCCCCATCTGATGACACCCCTGGACAGGGCCAAACAGGAAGGATATAACCCCACCCACTTTGCCAAAGCACAGCCCACCGGGTTGTAGTTGTAGTGTCAGATGTTTCGAATATACACTGCTCAAAAAAATAAAGGGAACACTAAAATAACACATCCTAGATCTGAATGAATTAAATATTCAAAATTAAATATTCTTATTAAAAACTTTTTTCTTTACATAGTTGAATGTGCTGACAACAAAATCACACAAACATTATCAATGGAAATCTAATTGATCAACCCATGGAAGTCTGGATTTGGAGTCACACTCGAATTAAAGTGGAAAACCACACTACAGGCTGATCCAACTTTGATATAATGTCCGTAAAACAAGTCAAAATGAGGCTCAGTAGTGTATGTGGCCTCCACGTGCCTGTATGACCTCCCTACAACACCTGGGCATGCTCCTGATGAGGTGGCGGATGGTCTCTTGAGGGATCGGGTTGTAGACTCCGTCTCATGCTACCACTAGAGTGAAAGCACCGCCAGCATTCAAAAGTGACCAAAACATCAGCCAGGAAGCATAGGAACTGAGAAGTGCATCTGTGGTCACCACCTGCAGAACCACTCCTTTATTGGGGGTGTCTTGCTAATTGCCTATAATTTCCACCTGTTGTCTATTCCATTTGCACAACAGCATGTGAAATTGATTGTCAATCAGTGTTGCTTCCTAAGTGAACAGTTTGATTTCACAGAAGTGTGATTGACTTGGAGTTACATTGTGTTGTTTAAGTGTTCCCTTTATTTTTTTGAGCAGTGTATATATATATATTTGTTAAACCTTTATTTAAGTAGGTAAGTCAGTTAAGAACAAATTCTTATTTACAATGACGGCCTATCCCAGTCAAACCCTCCCCATAACCCGGACGACGCTGAGCTAATTGTGTGCCGCCCTATGGGACTCCCGATCACGGCCGGTTGTAATACAGCCCGGGATCGAACCAGGGTCTGTAGTGACACCTCTAGCACTGAGATGCAGTGCATTAGACCAGATATGGATAGCTAAACTGCAGCAGCAGGGAAATCATTATTGTTCACCAATAGCCTATAATTTAAAGGAGACAATTAATGAATGTGTATGATGGCTAAAGGCAATGTTATTATGCCTTTGTCACACCTGAGTGAGATCTAAATATAGCCAGGATGCTGCCTGGGAGAGTGGAGGGGATGATTACCTGGGATCAGTGTCACCAGTGGAAGAACGGACAGTCACATAAGCAAGGGACAGGGGGTTTAAATATAGGCCTGCCACAAAAGTGTTATTCTCCTGGGCCTACAGGAAAACTTAGCAGTTCAACCAGAGTTCATTTCTACCATGGAAGAGGTGAAATCACAGAAAAGAACACATAAGTGTTTCTCTGCTCTTCTCTTTTTAAAATACTAGTCTTGACTCTTTACATTTATACATTTGTAGGATGTTCTCCAAAATATAGAAGATTACTCCCTTCCCTTCAATATCAAACTCACTTTTAAAGGCAAAATGTTTTAGGAAACTCAGCAAATTTATATTGATAGAATTTCCACTAGAAATGAAAATGTGTTTCACAGTCAAAAAAACACATAAATCACTCTTGAGCACCTCCTACTCAATTTGAGGGCTTGTTCGTCAGTATTTAACAGCCATTGAAATCCATGGAATGACAACCTTTTTCCATATGCTATGTATGAAAAATAAAACATTTATGGAGAACCAGAAACCCTGCAGCCATCCACTTTTAGTCCATCACTGGTGTTCTATATGTTCTGCTTCAACAAACTATTTCCCTGTTATCTGTCCATGTTTGTCAAAGATTAAAGGCCAAAAATGAACATGGCATACAATATATTGTACTCTATCAGTAATGACACTGAAGAAACCAAAAATACCACAGAAATAAATATTGACACCCAACTACAGCACATTAACTACATACCCTGCACCCAAAAACATATCAGTGCCTCTGTTCAGCCTGGCATGGAATGGTAGTCTTCAGAGATGGTAGTGAAAGAGAGGCCTGATGACTGAGATGGAAGCAGCGAAGTGTCAGTGCTCCAGTGATTTACGGTTTCATTAATGGACAATTAAGAGGCCTCCTATTAAAAACATTATAATACCAAACACCAACAAACGATTAGTACATAATCACGTCCTCATCTCAAACGGACTCCTTAATATTGACCAATCAGTCCCCGATTTATTCGGATAATAAAAGTGTTTGCAAACATTTGATTGCTAATTTCAACATGAGCAGGTACTGTATGTAGTGGTGTACTGTAGACTTCATGGTTGTAATATAATTTCATTGAGCTAACTCAAAATATATCTTCAAAGCCATTTTGATGACATTACACTCATCTATTTTCCTTTTCATTCCCTTTATTCTCTGCCTAATAGTCAGTCATATCTGCATAAATCATCACTAATGTCCACCAAAGAGCAAAAGTGACTTGAAGAAACAGAGAAAAGTTTGTCCCTCTACAGAAATGTTACTCATTTCTACAGTAAAGGGGTTATTTGGTGACAGTCACCCTCTCCTGAAAAACACACAACTGGCACTCAGATCTGCGACTGGCTCCCCTGACGGCCATAAAAAGCATTCATTAACATCAAAGCCTTCTTTTCTTAATTACCCTTGCGCAGTGCTCACCCTGCCCTTCTCTGCAGCACTACACTGCTGCCTAATTAGATTAAAGCTATTTTTAGCCCCAGATATGGATTTACTCTGTGGTATAGTCCTGGCATTTTGTTTCAGATGTGTCCCCTTCTGTAATTCTTGTAACCTTTATTTAAATAGACAAGTTAGTCAACTTCTTATGGTATAGGGGACGCTTGCGTCCCACTTGGCCAAAAACCAGGGAAAATGCAGCGCGGCAAATTCAAATAAATTGATATAAAAAATCTAACTTTCATTAAATCACACATGTAAGATACTCAATTAAAGCTACACTCGTTGTGAATCCAGTCAATATGTCAGATTTTAAAAAGGCTTTTCGGCGAAAGCATAAGAAACTATTATCTGATTTGAGGACAACAGTAAACAAAGAGGGTAGCACATTTCAACCCTGCAGGCGCTACACAAAACACATATAAAACATGCCTTACCTTTGATGAGCTTCTTTTGTTGGCACTCCAATATGTCCCCTAAACATCATGTTCGATTAATTCCGTCCATATATATCCAAAATGTCAATTTATTTGACGCGTTTGAGCCAGAAAAAAAACAGCTTCCAAAACGCGCAACGTCACTACAAAATATTTCAAAAGTTGGCTATAAACTTTGCCAAAATATTTCAAACTACTTTTGTAATACAACTTTAGGTATTTTTAAACGTTAATAATAGATCAAATTGAATACGGGTCTATCTGTTTTCAATAGAGGACGAGAGGAAACTAACGCTACTTTTCAAGTCTTGGCCAACTCTCAACAGCGTTACCCTTTTCCAGGATGGCCCTACTTCTTCATTGCACAAATTAATAACCTCAACCAAATTCCAAAGACTGGTGACATCCAGTGGAAGCGGTAGGAACTGAAAACAAGAAATATCATTTGCCAATGAGAACTCAGTGAACAGACACAGACCTAAAAAAAAAGACATTCTGAACGGTTAGTCCTCGGGGTTTTGCCTGCTACATAAGTTCTGTTATACTCACAGACATGATTCAAACAGTTTTAGAAACTATCCAAATCTAATAATAATATGCATATCTTATATTCTTGGCATGAGTAGCAGAAAGTTGAAATTGGGCACGCTATTTATCCAAAAGTGAAAATGCTGCCTCCTATACCTTAAGAAGTTAAGAACAAATTATTATTTACAATAACAGCCTAGGAACAGTGGGTTAACTGCCTTGTTCAGGGGCAGAACAACATATTAATACCTTGTCAGCTCAGGGATTCAATCTAGAAACCTTTCGGTTACTGGCCCAATGCTCTAACCACTAAGCTACCTGCCACCCCATATGACCTGTTGTATGACCTGTTGGTTATTATAACTGATTATTCTGATCACCATACCACAATAATAATCTCTGACTACATGAATGAAGGGAAATAGTAATGATACAATACAATAAATACAGTATATCTGTCACATTTCTGAATGTCTTTAAAATATCGATAACATTGAGAAATGCATTCTAGCCTATAGTTCTAAGCCTACTGTATACTGGTTATGCCTGGACATTGAATTACCCCATCAATTCAATATACTTTTTACTTGTGTTTAATAACGTGTTATCACAGCAGGTTCAAGGATCCAATCATCGGATTACAAACCAGTACTTATATCAACACACAACCATTTATCCAATCATACAGCTATTCATCCAAGATCAACTGTAAGCGCCTTATGACTCAATCCCTAAAGGCTGGGGGATTTCTTGACCTTTGTGAAAGACATGAATGCTAAACTGCTGTACAATAGGGGTGAGTTTTCTGTGCCCTTTAAAGACTCATATCATTTCCTCTGGTGGGAGCATCTCTGTATCTCTGACTAACCCTGTCCTTGGCTCTCTAGCATAGGTCATATAGATGGAATGGATGCAGAAAAACAGGATTAGAAATAGTGACCAATTTATATGATAATTTTGTCAATGATGCACTATCCTGAGCAACTGCTATTCCTTTCAGCTGCTTGTTTAGCAAGAGCAGAATAATTATGGAGATGAAAAGCGGTCTAATTACCGTAAGCAGCTTTAGCATTCAGAGTATCATCAGAGCAGAGCATCAGTCTTATCAGTGATACAAAAACATAAACATATGTATACACACAGATACACACAAACACATTCACGAACACACACACCTTTCTTTTTTTATCTACTCTAGCGTCTGTACCAATGATGTACAGTGCCTTCAGAAAGTATTCATACCCGTTGACTTAGTCAGCATTTTATTGTGTTACTGTCCTTGTTCGGGCGGCGTTTGGCGGTCGACGTCACCGTTTTTCTAGCCTCCACCGATCCACTGTTCATTTTCCATTTGTTTTGTCTTCATTGTACACACCTGGTTTCCATTCCCATAATTAAGTTCTTTATTTAACGCTCTGTTTCCCCCATGGTTTTGTGCATGTTTGTTCATTGTAAGTTGGTCTCATTTGTTAGCTTGATTTATTTTCCTTCTTGAAATATTTGTTGTTATGAGTAAAGTTAAGTTTATTACTCATCTCCGTGTCCTGCACCTGACTCCACCTTACCTGCTACACCTAGACACCTTACAGAAAACACGCACCAAGAAATGGAGTCAGCAGGTGCACACAGTCCTCCTTTGCTAGTAAAGGAGCGCGTCCAGCAGCACGTGACAACGCTGCAAAGTCTCGGCACAGCTATGGATCGCGTGCTGCAAACAATGGCGCGATGGGAGAGAGGAGGTTTTCCAGCGCCCCCATCATCATCACATCAACCCACACCGCTGTCCACCCCTCTTCACCTGGTCCCAGTGGGATTCGGCTCGCACTTCTGAGGGAATATGATGGAACGGAACGGGTGCCTACTCCAGCTGGAGCTCTACCTGGCGACCGTCCACCTGGCTCCTTCGGGACGCGAGAGCGTGTCCGCCCTCGTCTCCTGTCTATCCGGGAAAGCTCTTGAGTGGTCCAACGCCATATGGGGAGTGAGCGACGCGGCGTCGCATAGTGGACCACTATGAGCATTTCACCCGCCGCTTCCAGGTGGTTTTCGACCATCCACCTGAGGGTAGAGCAGCGGGGGAACGATTGTTTCACCTAAGACAGGGGACGAGGAGTGCACAGGACTTTGCTTTGGACTTCCGAACCCTGGCCGCCGGCGCGGGATGGATTGACAGGGCCCTGATCAACCATTACCGGTGCAGTTTGCGCGAGGACGTCCGTCAGGAGCTGGCCTGCAGGGACACCACCTTAACATTCAACCAGCTGGTAGACCTGTCCATTCGGCTGGATAACCTGTTGGCCACCCACGGACGTACGGATCGGGGTCTGTCAGTTCCATCCCCCAGCACCTCCGCACAGACACCTATGGAGCTAGGAGGTGCTACTCTTAGGGTGAACGGAGAGGGGGCCAGTCCCTGCACCATCTGTGGCCGCAGAGGGCACACTGCTGGTCGGTGCTGGGGAGGTTCCTCAGGGAGTCGAGGCAGCAGTGTCACCCCAGGTGAGTAGGCACCAGACTCACTCAGAGCTCCCTATTGCTCACATGTTTGTGTTTATAGAATTTCCCCCGCATTCCCAGCATAAGGCGCTAGTAGATTCAGGCGCAGCTGGGAACTAGCTGGGAACCATTAGGGTCGGGGCTGATTAGGGAGGCCACCGCTCCACTATGCATGGTTACGCAGGAGGGTCATGAGGAGAGAATTGAAATGGTAAAACCACACAGACATCGTGGTGAAGAAGGCACGACAGAGATTCTTCAACCTCAGGCTGAAGAAATCTGTCCTGCCCCTGAGGGCCCTCACAGTTCTACAGGAGCACCATCAAGAGCATACTGTCAGGCTGCATCACAGCCTGGTACGGCAGCTCCTCCGCCGCTGACCACAAGGCAATCTGCACGACCCAATGTGTACCTATCACATCTTCCATAAGAACAAACAGGGCAGGAAGGGATATTGAGGGTGTGCAAATTGTATTTTCTGTTGAAAAAATTAAATGAAATGTTCACCAAAATGTGCATCTTTCCAGAAAGCATCTGATTGCAGTTCTGGATTTGCTATGTTGCATTTTTTTAAACAGAATTGGCAGAGATGCACATTTGGAAATATCAACTTGGACATGACAATGTTTGTCTTTCCATGCCTTGTATAGCTTACTACTGAATATGATGTAAATGTATGCTCAGATATGTCACCTTCATGTGAAGAAGCACAATGATTTTAGACGCCTGAACAGACTAAAATGTCTATGATTCACATATCATGTAATGATATCTATTGAAATTATCTTTTCTTTTTACGGATACATAAATTATCAGGTAATAACTACAGATATGATCGATTTTAGAAAATATGTGGATTCGTTCATGCCTGAGTGTAAAGACCATTTTACAAATATGTAGGCAGGTACACCAACATCAGGTGCGTGTCTTGAACTTATCTCCCCCGCAGATACAGTATTTCCCTGAACTCATACGGTACCAGGGAGGTCCGGATTGTTTTTTTATAGGGCAAGGCAGCTCTAACCAACATCTCCAATCTCGTCTCATTGACTGGACTCCAGGTTAGCTGACTCCTGACTCCAATTAGCTTTTGGAGAAGTCATTAGCCTAGGGGTTCACATACTTTTTCCAACCTACACTGTGAATGTTTAAATGATGTATTCAATATAGAGAAGAAAAACACAATCATTTCTTTGTTATTAGTTTAAGCACACTATGTTTGTCTATTGTTGTGACATAGATGAAGATCAGATCAAATGTGATGACCAATTCATGCAGAAATCCAGGTAATTCCAAAGGGTTCACATACTTTTTCTTGCCACTGTACGTCTCGTGTTTGAAAAGTTGAATTTCGACTCCACTTTGTCTCTATACGTTTTATTGCCTGCAGAGGGAATAACTGCACTGTTTGTATTCTGCCATATTCCCAGTCACCTTGCCATGTTTAAATGCAGTGGTTCGTGCTTTCAGTTTTGCGCAAATGCTGCCATCTATCCACGGTTTCTGGTTAGGGTAGGTTTAAATAGTCACAGTGGGCACAACATCTCCTATACACTTCTTGATAAACTCAGTCACTGTTTCAGTATATACGTCAATGTTATTCTCTGAAGCTACCCGGAACATATCCCAGTCAGCGTGATCAAAACAATCTTGAAGCGTGGATTCCGATTGGGCAGACCAGCGTTGAATAGTTCTTAACACGGGTACTTCCTGTTTGAGATTCTGCCTATAGGAAAGCAGGAGCAAAATGGAGTCGTGGTCAGATTTGCCAAAAGGGGGGAGGCTTGTAAGCATCCCGGATGTTGGAGTAGCAGTGGTCAAGTGTTTTAGCAGCGCGAGTACTACAGTCTATGTGTTGATAGAACTTTCTGCAGGCTTTTTCTCAAATTTGATTTGTAAAAATCCCCAGCTACAATAAATGTGGCCTCAGGATATGTGGTTTCTAGTTTGCATAAAGTCCAGTGAAGTTCTTTGAGAGCCGTCGTGGTATCGGCTTGAGGGGGGATATACACGGACGTGACTATAACCAAAGAAATTACCTTAGGAGATAATATGGTCGGCATTTGATTGTGAGGTATTCTAGGTCGGATGAACAAAAGGACTTGAGTTCCTGTATGTTATCACAATTTCACTATGAGTCATTAATCATGAAACATACACCTCCGCCCTTCTTCTTCCTGGAAATATATTTATTGTTGTCTGCACGAGGAACTGAGAATCCAGCTGGTTGGACCGACTCAGGCAGTATATCCCGAGAGAGCCATGTTTCCGTGAAACAGAGTATGTTACAATCCATGTCTCTCTGGAAAGAAACCCTCGACCTGAGCTCATCAAATTTATTATTCAGAGACTGAAAATTAGCGAGTAATATACTCGGAAGCGGTGGCTGGTGTGCACACCTCCTAAGTCGAACTAGAAGACCAGAACTAGAAGTACCTCTCCTTCGCCGGCGTTGTTTTGGGTCGGCCTCTGGAATCAGTTCAATTGCCCTGGTGGGTGCGAACAAAGGATCCGCTTTGGGAAAGTCATATTCCTGGTCATAATGCTAGTAATGCTGTTGAGTTACCACTGCTTTGATATCCAATAGTTCTTCCCGGCTGTATGTAATAACACAAAAACAAGTCTGGGTTAATAACATAGGAAATAATACATAAAAAACAAAGGATCAGAGAATGAATCTAGTACAGAAAGCATAAGCTACAGCTAGGTAGCACTGCATTGTATACAATGTGGTGAGTAGTTGACTCAAAGAGAGAAAGTCAATAGTTTAACAGTTTTGAACATATTAATTTCTTCCAAAATTAAGGAGAAGCAAAAGAGAAATATAGAGAAAGACACACTTTTTTTCATTCCACCGATTCTGTTGAAAAATATTTAGCAAATGGAAAAAACATACCTGAATTTGTCAATAGAAACTCTTGTTTGCAACTGTTGGACTAACGATTACACCCTATATCAGATGGATGTAGGCAAGAGTGTGCAAGGCAGTATTGAATGCCACTGTCTGTCCATGTGTCACTGTCTGTCACCTCAAATGTTGCTCTCGACTTGTGTGCACCTATGTTGTAAACTTTCATTCATGGGCTAGATTGTAGCAACCTCAAGATGGATATAGGGAAAATTTGAGTTTCATGTCGTAGCCTAAACCTATCGCTGTTACATTGAACCGGGTGAATGGAAAATGAATGAGAGTCTTCTGATATGCTGTAATAGAAATAAGGCCATTCTCATGAAAAGAAATCATCCAACCTTATCTTAAACGTATAAATGATTGGAGACAGGCGCAGGAGTTCATAATAAGGGGGTTTAATATTCCACCCAAAATATACAACATACCATGAAAAGGCACGGGGACGAAGCCCAAAACAAACACTTATACAAAAACACAGGGATGTAACCCAAACAAAAGAGCGAGATAAAACTTCTAATAAATACACGGGGACGAGACCCGTAATAACAAATGCACAACAATACACAGGACGAGGCCAGTAATATCAAGTGCACAGTACACGAAATAACAAAGCACAGGTATTCACAGACCAATGGACATGGGAACAATAACCGACAAGACAATGGTGAACAAATTACTAATCAGGGGAATTGGAATCAGGTTTGCGTAATGAGACAGTTAAATGATGCCTAGAGGCGTGCTCAGTAGTACCAGGGGAATCCGTGACACATAGGCCTATTTAGGAAGTACATTTCCTTGGAAATGCCCCGTGCTTCTTCGCCCATGCATAGGCTGTAGCCTACTCTATTTAATTGAGATTACACACTCACCTGATCTCATAGATATGTCTACTGAACAGGAAGCAGCAAGAATGATGACAGCAACACTTGCTAAGTTTTGCATAGGCCTATAGGATATAGCCTACCTTTTCAGGGGACAATTTGCAAGAAGAAACAAATAAATGGGAAATCAATATTTATTGAAAATGAAAAGACACTGTTCGTAGTAGCCTAACAGATGTGCACATTGTTCCTTTTCAAGGATGATTACATTTTTTGAATGCACTTTGACTCACGTTGGTTGAGCACCTTCCACTTCTTTCCATTATAAATATTTATTTACAGACATTGTATTAAACTACAGTCTAATCATATTTAGGTTAATTTCATATTCAAGTTAACTGCCACTTGGTTCTCCGCCCATGTAGACAGCCTACTCTATTTCAATGAGACCACACATACCAGGCGCACTTGAACTCACAACCAACTAGGAAAGGGTAGGCTACTGAAGTTGAAGCAGCGAAGTATGTGAATAATGCAAAAAATATGTGCTTTTAATACAATAGGTAGGCTAACGCATACAAAGCAGAAAGAGGAACTTTTCCAGATAATCTGTGGGGCAACAAAAATATTTTTAATCCCAAAGTCATCTGTCTGACCGCCCTCTCCCGCTGCAGCATGAACAATGCTGACCTCACCGCAATAATCTCTTTCGGGTCTGCAAGTCCCAAAGGCATCCAGCAGGAATGCAGCCCTCTAGTGCAGTCAGTACACAAAACTATGCTCATGTTTTAGGATGATCAGATAGTGACAGGGGTCCCAGCAGGGTCAGACCAGTCTACAGAGCTCAGGTGAATTTTGCAGTAGGACTGCAAAATTCACCTGAGAATGATACAAAGTTCAATCTTGAATTGATGGGTAGACCTACAGTAGTTACAGGACAGCAGTTTAAGCTTAAAGCTATAGTCTGTGATCTGGGAATAATGGTCATTTCAATTATTGAACCACTGATTCTATTCTTGGATAATATAAAGTATAAAAGTACACCAAGGTAATTCTTTGTCATGCCTCATTTTAGGAGGATCAGATGGCGACAGGGGTCTCAGCAGGGTCAGGCATCCAGGGAAGAACAGTCTGTGGTGGTGTTTAGTTGAATTTTTGCAGAAACCACACTTTATTCTCTCTGTGCAGCAAACACTGGACAAGCCAGATGTTATTTTAAGGCAGTCTGACAAACCTCCAAAGTTTATTTCCAAACTGTATCAAAAATGTCAAACAAAAATGTGAGGAAGACCTGGTTGTCACACCCTGATCTGTTTCACCTGTCTTTGTGATTGTCTCCACCCCCCCGGGTGTCACCCATCGTCCCCATTATCCCCTGTGTATTTATACCTGTGCTCTCTGTTTGTCTGTTGCCAGTTAATTTTGTTTCGTCAAGCCTACCAGCGTTTTTTCCTCTGTTCCCGTCTCTTGATTATTCCTGTTTTCTAGTTTTCCCGGTTTTGACTTTTTCTGCCATCCTGCACCTTTGCCTCACCTATCTCGATTACTTACCTCTGCCTACCCTGACCCTGAGCCTGTCGTCCTGTACCTTTGCCACACCTATCTGCATTACTGACCCCTGCCTGTCCTTGACCTGTCTTTTGCCTGCCCCTGTTGGATTAATAAATAAATAGTTTCTTTGCTGGAGGTGTAAAACATGAAAATAATATAATTTGCATATGTTATGGTCTTGTGAAGGCTGGCTGAATTCTGGCAAACATTATATTATTTTATCCCAGCATGTCTACAGATTCTACCTTCTCCCTTCTCCATGTTTTTGTTTGCTTGGTAATGTTGATGCTGGAGACTGTTATCTGAAGAAACTGTGTTACCAAGCATTTATAGCAGCTAACAAATGCATTGCCATTAATTAGAAGGTTGGTTATCCTCCCACAATTTCAAGTTATGTATCACTAGATTTTATTTATTACAAGATTACGGGTACACTGGGCAACTTTCATAAGGTCTGGATTAGGGCTGTGGTAGTCACAGAATTTTGTCAGCCGGTGATTGTCAAGCAAATATCTGTCGGTCTCACGGTAATTGATTGTTAATTAACATATACACATTTAGCATCTCCTGGCATCCACACATAGCGTACAAGCCACTGATGCTGACCTTGGGAACATCTCAATTTTAAAAAGTCTAATAAATCCATGTAATATAGCCTATACCTTCACAATAAATCCATTATTTATTTTAGAAAGGTCTAAAGAAGCATGACATGAAGAAAATGTAGTCTATTTCAGAAGAACAGAATAGCATACTCTGAGTTGTCCTTATGTTAGGTCCTGATATGGGTATTCCAAAAGGCTGTGACAAGATTTGCTTAGAATTCCGTGGCATTATTTTATAATATGAAGAATACAATTGAACGATGCTGAATACAATAGAAAGGATATTTTGAGGGAGTGTGCACATGAGGCTATTCAGTGTTGAGCGGTTTACAAAGAAATAGGTATTCATATATGCTTAATTTAGAGTTATTAAAGTAACTTTAGTAGTTCTACAAATGTTGGGCTATATATTTAGATTTTTAATACATTGTAAGGCTGCATGTAAGGCTGCACTCTAATGATGATTTGAAATGTGGAGCTCGAAAGACGTGAGCTCTGCTTTGTTTTTTTGCGCAGGCTGTACACACGACATCAGTCATTCAATCCTGAAACAAAAAAAACAAAAAAAAACACATACACCTCAAATATACACTAACACACAGAAACAGAAAATCCTCCATATAATTAAACCCATAAGACTAATAGTACTGTAGAGATCTTTTTACTTTCACACAATGTAGCTGGGTCTCCCTGTCCTGTCCCTAGGAGTCCATCACCCTGCAACACCCCAACCCAACACACCCCACTCGGTTTTAGGTTCTTAGTGAAACATTCATTATTGGTTTCGGTTGTGTTAGGCCAAGGCCAGAGTGACAACCCACAGGATGGCAGACCACCAGGGCCAGCAAGGAGAGAGCTTTAGAGGCCCAGATCCCCAGCCAGGTAATGACCCCCCCACCCCCACAACGTGGCGCCCCTGGTGGTGGTTATGATGCAAAAGTTTTTTTTGCCTGTTCACAGACAGCTGATGTGTTGTGCAGTGAAGTCCACAAGCAAAGGGAAGGTGAGAGAGGAGGATAGCATGTAGATGCAAGCAGGAATTACAACGAGCAAAGTGATCATGCTGTTTGTATGTGGCTGCTATGAAAGTGAACTGTGTTTGCATGTGATCATTCTGCCAATTCGGTTGAAAAACATTTCTTAAACGGAAGCAAACGGAATGAAACGCGGATAAACATACCTGAATTTGTCCAATAGAAACTATCATTTGCAATTGTTGGACTAAGGTTTACACCCTAGATCAGCTAGTTGCAAGCAAGAGTGTGAAAGGCAATATTGAATGTGTCACTGTCTCTCACCTTGATTACAAAAAATTATCTCGACCTATGCACCTAAGTTGTAAACCTTCATTCATAGACTAGCTAGGTTGTAGCAACCTCATGATGGGCATAGAGAAAATAGAATGTCATATGGTTGGCTAAATCTACTGTCATAACTCTCCTGTGAAGATCTGAAGGATCAGGTTACAGTGGGTCAGCTCTACAGTGAGTGGGAAGTAGGCTATTTTATGGCAGTCATAAAATATGCTGCCTTTATGCTATGTAGTGTTCGAGATTGGAATGTAAATTGTGGAACACAGAGAGACCCTTGGACATTAAACGTTTTAATAATTTAACAATATTTTTATTTTTGAGAATGTGGAAGTGGTCCGTAGACACTTAAGGGACAGTCACGTCAAGTTTGTTTAATTTTGTGATCTCATGAAGGACAGGAAACACACATTACTGTGTCTTTGGTTGTGTCCACTTCTCAATTATGGGGTTGATGTATATGTATATGAGTACATATGAAACTATTTGTGAAAATATTAAATGTGATGTTAGCCTTCTAAATGTGAGTATGTGTTTCCATATGAAGGTTTACCGACAACCGCGGAAGCATCTATTCTATGCAACGACCATCTGTACGCCTGACGTAGGCATTACAACAGACACTATCCAGAGCCGCTGAGAAAGCTACAACCACAAAAGACATTGTGACTTCTGGGGAAGTTAACCAGAGACTCTCTGATGAACTAACTCTCCAGCAGATGGACCGGCGATTCCAACAGAGAAAACAACGATGACATACGGGCATACGGGCATAAATATATATTATTTTCAAATAAGCAGCCATTCATGTGCAAAGCATTAACATTTCAATTAATATAATTATCAACGGTGTGTAGTAAATCCGTTTTGTCTTTCCCACTCTTTATCTGTCCCCACCCCTTTCCATTGTCTACCAAGCCGTCATATCGGTTTAGCCCACTAGGGACTTATCAATGCATTGGGTTAGTAACCAATAACTAACTATATTGTTGTTTATGTGTTTCTGTGATTTGTTTAGTTGATTGGTAAATAAATAATTAGGCCAATTTGTATATCACTGATTCATTATGGAGACTAGGGTTCATGCAGATATCCAATGGTTTGCAACATTCAGAAATGAGACTGAGGTAATAATGATACATTAATAGAAGACAAATCGATAAGATATGAAAATATCTGAAGAGTTGGTTCGGGAATAAGAGACTATAAAACATTTTCCCGTGGTGCCCCGACTTCCTAGTTAATTAAAGTTTACATGATTAGTTTAATCATGTAATAATAATTACACATAGAGAATTGATTTGATAAAATAACAATCTTCACATTTAACGATTGTCACAGACACGACACTCTCAGTGTTACATTGAGCTGGGTGAATGGAATATGAATGACAGTCATCCAATATACTGTAATTGTCATGCCCTGACCTTAGACATGCCTATTATTCTCTATGTTTGGTTAGGTTAGGGTGTGACTCGGGTGGGAAAGTCTATGTTTTCTATTTCTTTGTTTTTGGCTGAGTGTGGTTCCCAATCAGAGGCAGCTGTCTATTGTTGGGATCATACATAAGTTGTAATTTTCCTTTTGGGTTTTGTGGGATCTTGTTTTCGGTTTAGTGTTTCTGCCTGACAGAACTGTGCGCTTTCGTTTTTACGTTTGTTATTTTGTTTGAGTGTTTTTTGAAATAAAAGAATCATGAACACTTTCCACGCTGCACTTTGGTCCACTCTTCCTACCACCAACGAGAGTCGTTACAGTAATAGAAATAAGGCCATGAACATTAAAAAAAATGATCGTCCTCCTTCATCTTAGACGACACCGACCGCCACTGATCCACAGTAAAGCCTATTGAGAGAAATGAATTAAACGTATTACTTAAACTCAACAAAGACATAATAGCAGTGATGGGCAATTTTTAACACAGAGTTAAACACAGAGATAAAATGTCCTCGAAGCCCAGTCTTCTATAGACAGGAGGCCCATTGCTGTGTAAAAAGGGGCCACAGTCTACTTCCAGAAAAGCTGCGGACTAGATTAAATAAAATATAAATGATAATTTCCCCACAATATTCCAACATTGGCACCACTGGCTTTTTTCTTCCAGTGGTTTTAGTCTTCCGTGACCACTGGAAGGAGAGTCTCTCCCATCTCTAGGAATTTCAGTATGCAGTGCAAAACATATCGCCCTATTAAATCACTGTCTGGCCCCGGATCCTGAATAATGCAGAGCATGACTGGAGAGGAGCTCAGGGATCATGGAAGAGGGGGAGCTGTGTGGTGCTGTGAGTTTCCTGAATTTAACTCCCTCTCTGGGGATTTCATCAACCTTAACCATAATCCTTCCCCCCTCTCTTTTGCCCCCCATTTCTCACTCTCTGCACTACATTGCACCTTATTTTCTGACATGTTATTAAAGTGGTCCATGTGTCTTTTTATGTATATTGACTAGGAAAATGCATTTACTAAATACAGTACAGTCATCTATTGCCTTAGCTCTTTTTTTTAAAAGATACCTTGCTCCAGCTCCTGCTGTGTGTGACATATAAGCATGCTTCACCAAGCTTGACAATTTTTTAGGGAGGCCATTAACATATTAAACAGGAGGGTTCAACCACAGGCAAGACATCATACATATCACATGAAGACCATTTAGTGCATGGGTTCATATTATTGGCCCATTCTGAAAGAGCATTACATGTCATGTTCTTTTATAGACTCAGCATATTCATTCACAGGAACTCTGTTACCGCACACACACACCTCAACATCCTCAATCACCACCAATTCTAGAGCACCACTAAAACATTCATTATTGTACAGTTCGTTAAATACTGTTGTGTGAAATGTATGGAGATCTCAGATTTTACAGTATGTTGCATATTTTGTATACGCAACAACATTTGATATATTTACTCAGACTGTTTGACAGCTAAGTTTATCAGAGGGTTAAGTTGATTGATTCATTCTGGTTGCAGACATGACATTCTACAACTGTTCCTCTTTCCTGGAAGATCTGGTTTGAGATAGATTAGTTAAGATTATAGGAATGACAGCACATAGGGAGACGCAGGGTTGCCTCTGGTACATCGTTTTGGCTGCTTCATTGATGTTATTTTTTCATGTTTCTGCTATGCAGCCACGTGAGCTCGAGTAAAACATTTAATAAAAGCCCAGTACATTTAATGATTAAATTAAAATGTAAATGCAATGTGTCATAATGGACACTTCATGTGTAAACAGAAGCTAATGGTGCATTAACGTACACTCACCCACTATGACAAAATATGTATTGTATCTGTCGCTCTGAATTTCCAGATTTCAGCTTTTCCTGCTGGGAAGGCTGGGGATCAAATTCAGCATATTTGAGAAAACTGTGGTTATTTCTGCTGTGCACACATTGGGCTGTCTAAGGGAAGAACTACATAGTAGGTTGCAGTATTATGCTGTAATGCACATTTAAACCTATGTATGCTTATGAATTAGGGTTAGGTGTGGACATGAAGCTAGCCTCATCCTAGTTCAAGCCTAACCTTAGTTTCAACCCTAACCCTTACCCTGCAGCAACACTAACCCTAGCTTCATGTCCACACCACGGCTCAACCCTTACCCTTACCCTAACCGTAACCATAACCCTAACCCTAGTCTAGATCGTATGGTTAGGGTAACTGTCCAATCAGCACCATCTATTGCAGTGAAGAAGCACACATCCAATCTGTTGGATGACAGGTCCATTGTATGTTGCGAGGTCATTTCAATAGTGTAATTTTGTATTCAAGGTCTACAATATGACATTGTGGCCCCCATCATGTAACCAATCATTGTCAAGAGGGTTTTGCTAGCAACGGTTAGCTAATGGACAACTGAATAATCCTTTTGGATTTAACCAGTTCTCAAGGACATGTCCTCCAGTAGAATAATCGTAGCACGCTGCTCTCTCCCTTATTACTTGAACTAACTCTCTGGTTCCTGTTGAACGATAACTACTTGAAATATTGATTGTGAAGTTAAAAGACAGTAATAAACACATGCAATTAAAAAGCAATAGTGAGGGGTTTGTCAATTAACTGTGTACTGGAATTCCCCTGCAGGAGTTCTGAGGACAGATTAGAGAAACAGCCATTTGCCCACCTTGAATGTTGTTTTAAAAGTGGTTACCTAATTCATGTATAATGGCTCCTTCACCGGTAAATGATTAGCCAGCATTTTCATATGAAGTGATTAAAGTTAGCATATCAATTCACATTAAATGGATTTGTGCCACAGAAACTATAGCAACAAGATAATTACGACTATGAATAGTAATTAGAATGGGATAATTGACAATGGGTGTAGTTGTAGAAATGCAATTACAGTGAAGTGTAACCTCTCTTGTACGTCCTGACGCTGGGGATTCCATGTGAATTATAACGTGCCATGTTGATTAGGGCCGATATCCCAGCATGCTGTCCTTTAATGGGATTACTTTGATTAAGTACCTTGTTTAATTGAAGTGGGTGGGCAGAGCTGAGGGGGCAGCATATTCCTAGAAGGAGTCATACTATAATATAGAGTTATAATTATGTATTTTGTTGTGTATGTTCCAAAGGCTTTTAGTTCAGGAGAATATTCAAGCACCAACCTAATATTGAAACATGGGTAAAAATGTAACGTAAAATAATTTTTTTGCATCCTGTGTCTTTGTGTTGTTGTTGAAGAAACATTTACATTCAGTCCCATTTGAGACAAGAAATATGCCAAGTTTGAAATCCTGCCTCGGTTCGTGATACATTAAAACAGGCATTCCACATACAGCAAGATTACATCTGTGGGTCCCTACACTCTCATTCCATCCCCCTTAAAATCCCATGTCAAATGTGTGATATGAAACTTCAAATAATGTGGTTTTCTTATTGCATTTGGCCATTGTTTATTACCCTATGTTGGATACTGAAGCGTAAAGTAATTTCAGGACCTCTATCGCTCCCACACACTTGATGCTGAGGGTGTCAGCATCAGCAATACTTCACGAAGGGGTTTATTGAAACATAAAAGGCAAAAGTTGTATTCTAACTTCTCAACGTAATGTTTTTTCAAGGGCATGTTAACACAGGCTTGTATTTTCAACTGCATTCACACTGTTCATTTGTTCTCCACAACTTACAAGATCTCACGCAGACTGACGACCTTCCAGGGGAATACATGGACTTGCTTGATTGATTTGTCTTTATTGAGTGCATTTAATACAATATTTCTTCTCAGAAAGTTACAACTACAAACTCTGACATACTCAGCACAATAAACAAATTTGTAACTGTACAATGACACCCCCGAACAAATTAAAAGATCCCTCCTGGTTGTGTCAAGTCTTATTTACAGTAGGTTGGATGAGTGTGTCCGTTTTCATGCCGCTATGTTGTTGCTTTCCAGCCTCAGTCCAGTGACATGGCCGGAGAAAAAAGCCACCAGTGAGATGTCTTTGAAAATGGAAAGGGGCCGTTTCACAATGGCGTACTCTGAAAATGTAGGGGAAATCTGTCTTGATCCAAGCAATGTACTTTTTTTTGACGAGCTGGAAATATTACATTCCTCAAAATGTAGATAAATACTGGTTTTGAAAACAGACAAACAAACAAAAAAATCAGAGAGAAATTTCTCACAACACTCCAAAAACAGCAATATCCTGGGAGACAAGTTAGTTTAAGTGGCAGGAGAATAGGAGAGCAAGGGAGTGAAAGTTAGGGTTTGGGCCAGGAGGTTTCTTATCTGCTGGTGGATTACTTAAAGTGGCACAATTACAAGGGGAGATGAAGTCAATGTGACAATTAAACAGTCTAGAAAGTCAGCAATACCACCATAAAGTATGTCCACTTGAATAAGGAATGAGTCCACTTATAGGAATCTCTAAGTTTGCCTCAATGAGTCTGGGAGTGTCTGCATTTGCTGTTGGACCTTGACTTTTAACGAGACTGTCTGAATTACAGAAAGGCACTTTAAATGCAGAACACAGATAAGAGACCTCACAATGTCAGACTACTTTCACATTCAGCGCAAGTTCTCCAACTTCTTCCAGCTTTCATCTTCAAAATAACAACACTTTTTCCAATTCCACCAGTCTATTACCCGAATCAGTGGAGTGAAGCTGAACACTAACGTCCAACCGTTACCAAATTACTATTATAAAAAGGAAAACTTGAATAAGGACAGCAACTTTTTATGTCCCCACAGAATGAACAGATGTCTAATTTAGAAAGACTTAAAATTCCATAATGACACTTTCTTCTTCAAAGTCTGCTTGAATGCAGGTGATACAATACTCTCAGTATGATGTTATGCATTAGGTACTGTTGAGACAGATTTGGCGAAAGTGTTTTTGTAACACTTAACCTGATGGGCCCTGACATACAGTACAGTCTGCTCTGCTCAATAATAACTCTTTGTTGCCACCAATAACTAACTGTGAGAGGTTACCATGACACTGCTGAAGACAGCTCCTACTGTGATAGTAGTTAGAGAGACAATGATTTGCAATGGCGATGGCAGTTACTCTGTACATAGCTTCACATGCAGTCTAAGGCCTGCTGAGCAAATATGCACACAAATGAACAGTAGACACTTTTTCAAAGGTATTATGTTAGAAGGCTCCCACTTGTTACCCTGTAATCCGTCATATTTGAGCTGGGTAATGAATTTGATGCTTCAATTCCAGCGTCTAGGTCCCCAGGAGAACACAGCCACCCACTTCAAGCTATTAACCTGCACTGTTTCAACAGCCCCCATCATCACCACACATCATTATGAGCTGATCGCAAATAGATGATGTCTATCGTCAGTAGATATCAACGTAATTAAAAAAGGAGTGGAAGTACAAGGCAATGAAATGTCAGAATCTGATAGGAGAATGACCTGTCTGTAACAATCAGTATTCCCCCAGACGTTTTGAACCTCATTCCTGCCACTTAATGGCTTGGCGTGGGAGGAAGTCACCTGTGTTAATTAAAAGGTAGCTTTACAAAGTCCATCCCTATTACTTATATTCCGACTCTCTCTGTCATAATAACAACAACCTTCACTGACTTACATCATGCTTTTGACACAGTTCTTTAAAGCGCCTCGAGTAGCCCAGAATCAACACAGCATGGTCAACCCAACATGTCAAACTGGGAAAGATATTCTGTTGTCATGTTTGAAAAGGAACTGGAAATGGTAGGTAACGTTCTATTGTAGTAGTGTGGTGAAAGCACAAAGCACTTGAGACTGTCAATACAACTTTCAGATTTCATACAACCTTCACTGTCCCTGTAACATTATTTCTTAGCCTGGGTATTCGATGCACAACACTAGACACTTACTGACTCTTGTATGGGTTCAATGTCAATCTGGTCTCTGAAAGTCTGAAACATTACAAAGAGATATCTTATATGTATATATAAACAGTGTATCCTTTAATACAGAATCAGTCATGTCGGTCTTTACCCCATGGATCTGCCTCCTATTGGGAAGAACTTCCAAGTGCCTCCATAGAAAATAACCCTTCATGACTACAACAATCCTAAACTATTCAGGTGAAACTAGCTGTTGTTGTTGCAAAAAATGCAAGCATACAATTAATATCCATATAGTATTTACAAATCATCTTCAATATGAAGATTCATTTAAATAAGTCAATCTACTTGTTTTGATTTTAATATCTTTTTTGTATATTTTTTTAAATTTGGGTGACACCGTTTGATGCTGTTCTTTGGCTAAGTCATCCCATTGATCCTCACATAAAGTAGCACAGGTTTTTTATATTTTATTTTTCGCACTTTAAGACCATCTGTCAGAGCAAGCAAACAAACGCCCTTGCATTTCCACTTGCTCTATTCTTCAGCAAAAAATAAGCCAACTTGATAGACTGCTGTGATTGAACCAGTGAAGTCGTTCTGAGGCAGAATCTTATCTTCTATCCCTTTGTACCTTCAGTAGACTAGAGGGCAGGTATCTTTCCCTCTGGTCTTCAGAAAGTGTGTTGTGGGCGTGAATGTTGTTGTTAGATCAAGGCTAGTGTCTCCACCCTGGTGTATTCTTTAGGGTCATCAGGAGTTGTACTATGGGTTCCATGGTGGTGGTGGTGGCCCCCCTGCAGTCAGGCCAGGGAGTTGGGAGACTGGGCCATCTGGTCCCTCATAGACTGGACACTGCTCAGGATCTTCTTCTGATGGCCGGCCAGGGTCACTCCTATCCTCAACAGGTCTCTGACAAACAGGACGAACAGTGTCAACAACATGGCTGAGAGATGGAGGTGTTCACAGTACAGTACCTCATGGCTGTGTGTTTTCTCTTGGATGGAATTATTGGGCTATGGATATTCTCATTGTGCGTGTACTAATACATAGACAAACAATCCCACCATGCACAAACACAATGGTACAATATTTTGTCTGCTTGAGGCAGAGCAGAAATATAAACATGTAGGGATGGTTTCCAGCGCAGTAAACAATGTGCCAGATACACTCCCTGCTAGAGATAAGCACAATATATTTTTACTGTTCCCATTCATATGGTAATACACTGTTCTATTCACAATGGTAAGCCCAGAATGGACACTATTGGTTGAGGAGTGCTGGGAATTGTTGCTGACTTCTACAGTAGCAGTCAAATGGACAATACTAATCTCAAGGCCATCTATTTGATAACTTTTTTCCCCCCCACATTTCTTTTAACCAGGTATGCTAGTTGAGAACAAGTTCCCATTTGCAACTGCGACCTGGCCAAGATAAAGCAAAGCAGTGTGACAGACAACAACACAGAGTTACACATGGAGTAAACAATAAACAAGCCAATAACACAATAAACAAGTCAATGACACAGTAGAAAAAAAGAATGTCTATATACAGTGTGTGCAAAAGGCATGAGGAGGTAGGCAATAAATAGGCCATAGGAGCGAAGTAATTACAATTTATCAGATTAACACTGGAGTGATAAATGAGCAGATGATGTTGTGCAAGTAGAGATACTGGTGTGCAAAACAGCAGAAAAGTACATTTAAAAAAACAGTATGGGGATGAGGTAGGTAGATTGGGTGGGCTATTTACAGATGGACTATGTACAGCTGCAGCGATCGGCTAGCTGCTCAGATAGTTGATATTTAAAGTTGGTGAGGGAAATAAAAGTCTCCAACTTCAGCGATTTTTGCAATTTGTTCCAGTCACTGGCAGCAGAGATCTGGAAGGAAAGGCGGCCAAATGAGGTGTTGGCTTTGGGGATGATAAGTGAGATATACCTGCTGGAATGTGTGCTACGGGTGGGTGTTGTTATCGTGACCAGTGAACTGAGATAAGGCGGAGCTTTACCTAGCATAGACTTATAGATGACCTGGAGCCAGTGGGTCTGGCGACGAATATGTAGCGAGGGCCAGCTGACTAGACCATACAGGTCACAGTGGTGGGTGGTATAAGGTAATTTGGTAATAAAACGGATGGTACTGTGATAGACTGCATCCAGTTTGCTGAGTAGAGTGTTGGAAGCTATTTTGTAGATGACATCGCCGAAGTCGAGGATCGGTAGGATAGTAATTTTTACGAGGGTAAGTTTGGCGGGGTGAGATAAGGAGGCTTTGTTGCGAAATAGAAAGCCGATTCTAGATTTGATTTTGGATTGGAGATGTGTCTTGTCATGGAGCCAGAACTGAGTGATTTCTCCTTAGATGAGCGAGCTGCAAAGTCAAAATGTACTATATTGTAAAAATTCATGAAAACAAAAATGTCCTTTTTGGTCTGAATTTAAAATGAGGGTTAGGCATTAGGGTTAGCAGTGTGGCTAGGGTTAGGGTTAAAATCAGATGTTATGACTTTGTGGCTGTGCCAGCTAATGACCACTCTGCAGAGCTGCCTCCAGAACAAGATTCATGACAAAAAACGCTAACCGGCAAACAACCAAAGGAAAGCCAATCATTTGTCCTACTTTAAATAATTTGTATTCGTGCCACTATCAAATCAAAGTGATTAGTAAGACCTTGGCGACGTAGACCTATCCAGAGCTCTGAATGCCTGGTGGATTTGAAGCATGACAGTCCTGAGCTCCTATGGACATTTACTGAAGGGATTATTCCTGTGTCTGAGCCAGGAGCATGATTCCCATTATTCTGAGACAGCTTTTTGAAGGTGGATGTGTGACTGCAATGGCCTGTGTGGCTGGTTGGCTGTCTCAGTGAACCTGATTGAAAATTCATTCCAGCCTGCCCCATTACGCTACATCTAGAAGAGTGCAAATCTAATTATAGGGGGATAATACTTCTGAGACCTTCTGTAATCTGTGACAAATGAGTGTGTTGCGCTCACCCGTTTGCGTGTGTGTGCATGTGTGCAGGCAGGTGTGTGTTTTCCATGACTGCTAGTGTAACACTTCTCAAAAAAAGTAATATTGGGAAGCATCTACCTGATCAAGGGCTGATCAAATATTATATTGCTACAGTGGATAGTGATTGGAGGGTTTTACTATTTGGTGACTCCTCATAAGATGGGGAAATTAGGTGGGATATGACGACGTCAGGACTTACTCAGAGGTGATCTGAGCCACCAGGGGTAAGGAGGTGAAGCCGGACCCCAGAAAGGTGTCTCTGTACTGGCCCATCTTGATGGCACCTAGCCAGTCCTCCACAGAGGTGAAGGTGGTGAAGTCTGGAATGGAGCGGCCCAGCAGGGGCTGAGAAGGCCTATGGAAAAAAAGAGAGGAGAAGGATGAAACATTGAAGGGATGTGGTACAGGAGAGAGGAAAGTGTTTCAGTAATATGGTTTGTGTGCTATGAAGGTGATGTATGTGTTCTGTTGAGAGTCAAACCAGTTTTTACAGACGTACACTGCAGTGATGGTGGCCACAGCTTTGAGGCTGGTAGGGTTGCGCATCATCTTGTCCAGCGTATTGACGATGTCAGGGAATTTGGGCCGGGCGTTTCTGTCTTTCTGCCAGCAGTCCAGCATCAGCTGGTGTAGTGCTGTGGGGCAGTCCATGGGAGGGGGCAGACGGTAGTCCTGCTCTATGGCATTGATCACCTGTACCAGGAGGAGAGGAGAAAGAGATGTCACATTTAAAGAGAGGAAAGGAAGGAAAAAGAGAGGGACATAGTAGACTACACTGGGAGACTGAGAATCAAAAGGACACTCCATGAACCTAGACTACAGGGACGGACAAAGGTGTTGGTTTGAACACATTGTTTGACAGCGAAACATACATATGAAACACAAATCTAATATGGAAAATGTCCATTGTGGTTCTAAACAATGGAAGAGCTCATAACCAATTGACAAAGGTTTTTTGATTTCCTGTATGTTTCAAGACACCTGCAACTGAACTGCTTCCAAATTGGAGGTTTCAGAACACCATAACAGAGCAGTGGATGCCCGCTCTAATAGGATTTCATTGGCACACTTCCAATGATATCATCATATCCAATTTAAGCTTCCTTACAGCTTGTCACTGCTTGTATAAGACCTAGCTTTGTGTTTGTGTAAACACTAGCTGTAAGGAGGGGAAAGATACACCGAATACAATGTGCAAAGTTTTGTTCAACTTCACAGAAATTTGCACTCTTTGTGACCCAGGTATCTTCACTCTACATCCAAATCTGTCAATCAAAGTTTACAGTAACATCCCATTTGATTAATCTATTTTCTCTATCCATACGATCCTCAGCAGCTTTTCCCTGGTCTCTGTGTTGCAGCTGAACTTCAGGCAGAACAACGGATACCACAGCTGATAATTGCTTTCAAAAACAGGACGGTCTGAAGGGATTTTGATATATCTCCGTTCCCTGATTTCTCTTTTATCAGAGAGAGGGTGGTCTCTCCAGACAGCCGTCAATCACCACAGCATAAAAGAAGAGACAGCTTTGCTATAGAAACCGGCAGGAGCCAGCTTCCTTTTGGGGGCTGGGGCCTGATTGCTTGTAAAATTGAAAAAAAGGAGAGAGTGGGAATTTAATGAACTATATACCGAGAGCTGGTCTGTGTTAAGAAATCTTCCCCCGCCCCTGACTATTCAACCTTGATTGCAGGAGAGTGGCAGGCGAGAGAGTTGCTGTCTGGGAATTCACTACGGGAGATCTCGTTAGAGTCTGAGGTACGACTGTTGCAAATGGGAAGCCGTGCATTTAACAATAATCTTCTTTACCTATAATCCTCCGTCATCTCTAGGTGGGTTACTCCAAGGATTTACAGAGTGCTGCACTGGTGGAGACTGCAGTGCCACTACACAGGCTCTGAATAAAAACTGCACACAACTACAGAGTCTGGCAGACAGACAGATCCACAACAATTCAGCAGTGTAATATTTGTGATGGAGATTTGAGGAGACCAGTGTTAAGTGTTAGTTTGACATAAAACGAGTATGAATATGAAACCCAGTGTCAATACAGACAAAAGCTCACTAGTAGACACCCGTAATGACATCCTTAAATGAAATAATGAGCCCTGTATCATGGTATTCTCAATTTATTTAATGCAGTCACATACAGTGCACTCAGAAAGTATTCACACCCCTTGACTTTTTCCACATTTTGTTGTGTTACAGCCTGAATTAAAAATTGTATAAATTGAGATTTTGTGTCACTGGCCTACACACAAAACCCCATGATGTCAAAGTGGAATTATTTTTTTTAGACATTTTTACAAATTAATAAAAAATGTAAAGCTGAAATGTCTTGAGTCAGTAAGTATTCAACCACTTTGTTATGATAAGTTCAGGAGTACAAATGTGCTAAACAAGTCACATAATAAGTTGCATGGACTCACTCTGTGTGCAATAATAGTGTTTAACATGATTTTCGAATGACTACCACATCTCTGTGACTACACATACAATTATCTGTAAGTCCCTCAGTCAAGCAGTGAATTTCAATCACAAATTCAACCACAAAGACCAGGGAGGTTTTCCAATGCTTCGCATAGAATATGGCAATGGTAAAAATGCAGTTATTGAATATCCCTTTGAGCATGGTGAAGTTATTAATTACACTTTGGATGGTGTATCAATACACCCAGTCACTACAAATACACGTGTCCTTCCAAACTCAGTTTTGGTGAAGAAGGAAACTGCTCAGGGATTTCACCATAACAAAGTTACTCCACAATACTAACGTAAATGACAGAATGAAAAGAAGGAAGCCTGTCTTGTTTGCAATAAGGCACTAAAGTAAAACTGCAAGAAACGTGACAAAGAAATGTACTATGTCCTGAATACAAAGCGTTATGTTTGGGGCAAATGCAAAAACACATCACCTCGTACTACTCTTCATATTTTCAAGCATGGTGGTGGCTGCATCATGTTATGGGTATGCTTGTCATTGTCAAGGACAGGGTTGTTTTTTTACATAAAAAGAAACGGACTAAAGCCAAGTACAGGAAAAATCCTTGAGGAAAACCTGTTTCAGTCTGCTTTGAAACATACACTGGGAGACAAATTCACCTTTCAGCAGGACAATAACCTAAAACACAAGGCCAAATATACACTGGAGTTGTTTACCAAAATGACATTGAATCTTTCTGAGTGGCTTAGTTACAGTTTTGACTTAAATCATCTTGAAAATATATGGCAAGACTTTAAAATGGCTGTCAAGCAATGATCAAGAACCAACTTGACAGAGATTGAAGAATTGTTAAAATAATAATGTGCAAAGCTGTTAGAGACTTACCCAGAAAGAATAGCAGCTGTAATCACTGCACATGTATTGACTAAGGGTTGTGAATACTTACGTAAATTAGATATTTCTGTATGTCATTTTCAATAAATTTGCAAAAGTGTCAAAAAACATGCTTTCACACGGTACTGTGTGTAGATTGGTGAGAAAAAACAAATATTTAATCAATTTTGAATTCAGGCTGTAACACAACAAAATGTGGAATAAGGAAAGGGATATGAATACTTTCTGAAGGCACTGTATCTGTTAATACTGCAAGGAAGTTGTATAATACTCACGTCCTGGTTGCTCATGTCCCAGTACGGCCGCTCGCCAAATGACATCACCTCCCACATGACGATGCCGTAGCTCCACACGTCGCTGGCTGAGGTGAACTTCCTGTAGGCGATGGCCTCAGGGGCTGTCCATCTCACCGGGATCTTCCCTCCCTGGGGGGAGAGACAGAGACAAGGAAGAAAGAGAGGGAAATGTTTTAGACTGTAATCTTGTGTCTCTTTACACTGGCTGGTTAGACATGACATTTGACCGTTTCCTGCTTTTTAAGGGCAAGGCCCAAATGTAATAGCCAAAGACGAATGGAGAACCATATCTGTGAGCTTCCTCTTATAAATACACTGAAATCACCCCAGCAATCAGAGTATTTATTCAAAACATACCATCTCCATATCAAAAACATATGCAATGGACTTAAAACCACTCTATTTATATAGCATTATAAACATTATTTTGGAAAACCTTTTTTTTAATCACAAGCTGACTATATTTGTTTTGAAAAAATATATTAGTTATGAGTGTACCAACAACACTGGCTCACCATGCAATTATTTTCATTAACATTGATGAACAATGCTCATTACATATTTCCCACCATGCATACAGGACACCCTGGGTGATTTATTTTACAACTCCTGGAAGAGTGCACTCTTAACAGCACCAAAAGGCCTGGACGTGTATGCTTTTGGATAAGCCTGATTCCAAAAGAACTACAGGCTTACACAGCCCTCCTCTGGATCTAGCTACATGGAACATATTTACAGGGAACAGGGAACATATTTATGAGTGTGTGCTGTTAGAGAATCACATTGGGCTGATGGTGGATCCCATCTATTGGAGACAGTTGAATTAGAGTTCTCTGTAAGCTGGACTGAAAGTCATGAAGCTCAAGTCCTGTTCTCATTGTTTTGGGCAGAGAGTATTTGGGTTGAAAAGCCTGTGCTGTGAATTCACAGGACTGAGAGAAAACCCCTGATGAGTGTTGAGCAGGGAAACCACCAGCAATAATATTCACATGCCATCAACAGCTAAATGGACCTGATGCTTACAAGTCAGTTGTTGATTCAATAATAACATATGTATTACTAAGGATCTATTTTAGAAGGAAGGTTTTTGATGTGGAAGTGTATTCAGTGTGACATCATGAGAAATTAACCATTGTTCAGAAGCATGCTTTGAATCAAACTCTCAGTTCTTGTGCATTTCATTTACAGCGCTTGAGATACTTTCCCTCTGTGTTCTTTGGCTCCTGGAGGCGAGCTCAGATGTCTCTTCCACAACAGGAGAAAGGAATGCTACAGCAAATACTACAAATCCCAGTATTTCCTGCTGAATGTATTATGCTTCAATGGTTAGCTCGTTTGAAGCTGCATTGCAGATCCCCTATAATTAACGCTATGGGGGAGGCAGCCGAACCGCAGGTTTTTAATAAAGCAAATTGTTGAAATGCAGAGGAAAACAAAAGGCTTGGCTCACACTGTATATTTATAATGAATAGAGTCGACTTTCTCTCTCTACCCAATAAAAACTGTGAGAAGAGAGAATTCCCTCAGGGAAACAAGGAAATTATGAAACTTAAAAATGTTGACAGTATTACTGTAAGGTCTATAGTCAACAAAGCTTCAGAGCTCCAGACACTGTGTGATGTCTAGTGTAAGGAGTGGAGAAGGCATAATGAATGGAGAGAGATAGTGAAGGGAGTGGAGAAAGGCATAAGGAATGGAGAGAGATAGTGTAGGGAGTGGAGAAAGGCATAAGGAATGGAGAGATATAGTGTAGGGAGTGGAGAAAGGCATAAGGAATGGAGAGATATAGTGTAGGGAGTGGATAAAGGCATAAGGAATGGAGAGAGAGTGTAAGTGGAAAAAGGCATACTGAATGGAAAGAGATAGGAGCCTTTATTAATTTTACAGTACAACTACTGATATCATTAAAAGCTGCTTCGTTTTGGTACTGCGTGTTGGTTACACCATGACTGTTACTTAAATGAATGACAAGAATTACATGTCATAATTTATTGAAGTATTTGAAATGGGTGTCTTCTTTTTGAAGGGTATGCTAACCTACATACAACACATACAGAAATTACCGCTCTCCTGTATCTCTCCATAGCACAAATACAGGCAACCCTCTCTCCTGTATCTCTCCCTAGAACAAACACAGGCAAACCTCTCTCCTGTATCTCTCCATAGAACAAACACAGGCAAAACTCTCTCCTGTATCTCTCCCTAGAACAAACACAGGCAAACCTCTCTCCTGTATCTCTCCCTAGCACAAACACAGGCAAACATTTCTCCTGTATCTCTCCCTAGCACAAATGCAGGCAACCCTCTATCCTGTATCTCTCCCTAGCACAAACACAGGCAAACCTCTCTCCTGTATCTCTCCCTAGCACAAACACAGGCAAATCTCTCTCCTGTATCTCTCCTTAGAACAAACACAGGCAAACCTCTCTCCTGTATATCTCCCTAGCACAAACACAGGCAACCCTCTCTCCCTCTGTTTCCTTTCCTCTCCCTCCCTCTCATGCACGCACACACACACACTCACACAATCTTCATGTAGTATACATTTACACACATATAACGTAAGCTCATAAATCTGCCACAGCAAATCATAAATAGTAATGTGAAGCCTAACCAGATTACTTTGTTTTTCCAATCTTCAAGGATAAATTAGACTATTAATATGGCAGAGGGGTGATGAAAAATGCATTTCATGCCAGCCGGCATAATTTGGTTTATGATCCCATTGGGTGAAGAGAATGGCACTTATTCTGTAAAAAAATACAACTCCAGGGGTATCGAGGGCTGGCTTTTCCCATCTCACGTTCTTGTTTTTATAGTACAGTTAAACCCAAATCAATATGGCCCTACTCCAGATATGTATCATTGGGACATTTCAGCAAAGCAGGCTTTTCCCCTCCGTCTCCAGTGAATGTCATCCCTTCTTAAAGCCAAGTGGGTTTCACACTGTCAAAAACATGAGGATATGTATCTACATGGCAGGAAGCAGGGAAACCCTGCATTCATGGAAATTTAGAGAGCAGTACAAGTTATATTGATATTTTCTGGAAAAACAGTTTGTGGAAACCGACTGGGTAGATATGGATTGATACATTACAAACAGGAATAGGAACTAATTATCACGTATACCTCCCTAACATAAAGCATTCCCATGATTCCTGCATTACTTATGCTCTAACTTATTTAAATATTGACAAACCTACTTTATATTTGTGTCAATATTGAGATGTTGAAGTCACATACTGCACAAGGGACCAGGAGCTTGGCTTAGATAGGTCAAAGATGATGCGTTAAATGACCTCTATGAAGGACTGGACATCAATTATTAGATGAGAAAATGTAAATGGTGAGCCACCCACTGTGCAGTTCTGGTGCTCTTTGATAGCTTGTTCTGTACAGCTTTGGGCCTCTACATTCTTCTGTCTCAACTCTCACTCCCCATGATGTGTGTGACATTTACAAATGCCTAAAAGTCACTGCACACACTCACGACAAATCTCCCCTACAAAGGTGAGTAACAGAGCCCCTCATGGCCAAAGCCATTATATCAGGTTTGTTATAATATGTGTGATATATGTGATATAAACAATTAGCAATTAGATTGTATGTATGTATAGTGCAATTCATCAGTGAAATCGAACATGCTTTTCAATTAGTAATCTTACTGCCAATGGGTTGCAGTCAGCAACTAAAAGACTGGTTGGAAGTAGGAGAAATGCTTTACCTCTGCAATGTTTTTTTTACATTTTTTTTATCAGGTGCGGTTAAGAAATAACCTTTGCACCTTAAAAAGCCCTTTCAGAGCCAACCAACAGAACATTGGCTGGAGAACTGGAATTAAAAGGGCAAGCAAACAGAAAGAAATCAATGATGTTGTTTAGCAGTGCAGTCTGAGGTGCTAAGGGTAGAGCTCGTTAGGTGAAAAGGGCGACCACAGCCCAGATAGCTCTGTTTCCCATTTCAAACAGCAGTGGAGCAGCACAGCCCTGTAATGGAAACAGCTAGCCTGTTGGCCAGGTTCGTTCCTCATGTTGAATTGGGATATGATGAGAAACTGAAGCATTGGAGCTACCCCTGCCATATTTATCACAGCAAACCCATGTTATAGGAGAAAATATGGCGCTGTACAACGTGACGATCGGGAGTAGGCTACAGTACTAAGAGCTTAACATTTCCACACCCTACATGTATAATTGTAGTCTAACCAATACCCAAATGGAGATTCAGTGAAAATAAAAATCTCATTGATTTGTCAAGACCATTCCCCATGCTTGTCTCAGAGGAGCACGAAAGGGTGCTGAAATAGTGACCACAGCGGGTAGGCTATTGCTTCAAATCCTATTGCTTCTAACTTCAATATGCTCTTTAAATAAATAAGACCTACACCACTTTTAACCTTTTTGGGATAGGGGGCAGCATTTTCACTTTTGGATGAATAGCGTACCCAGAGTGAACTGCCTCCTACTCTGTCCCAGAAACTAATATATGCATAATATTATTAGTATTGGATAGCAAACACTCCGAAGTTTCTAAAACTGTTTGGATGATGTCTGTGAATATAACAGAACTCACATGGCAGGCGAAAACCTGAGAAAAATCCAACCAGGAAATGGTACATCTGATATTTGTAGTTTTTCAAAGCTTGGCCTACTGAATACACATTGAGATATGGATGAGGTTGCACTTCCTAGGGCTTCCACTATATGTCAACCGTCTTTAGAAACTGGTTTGAGGATTCTACTATAAAGGAGGGGCTCATGAGACCTCTTTGAGTCAGTGGTCTGGCAGAGAGCGTTGGTCTCATGACGCGCGCTCCCGACAGAGTTACTTCTCGTTCCAGTGCTTTTCTGAAGACAAAGGAATTCTCCGGTTGGAAAATTATTGATGTTTTATGTTAAAAACATCCTAACGATTGATTCCATACATCGTTTGACATGTTTCTAAAGGACTGTAACGGAACTTTTTGAGTTTTTGTCTGGATGAAGTGCCTGCGCCTCGAAGATGGATTACTGGGCTGAACATGATAACAACAAGTGGCTATCTGGACATAAATTAAGGAACTTTATGGAACAAATCAGTCATTTATTGTCGAACTGGGATTCCTGGGAGTGCCTTCTGATGAAGGTCATCAAAGGTAAGTGAATATTTATGGTGTTGTTTCTAACTTTGTTGATTCCAAAATGGCGGATATTCCTCTGGCTGTTTTGTGTTCTGAGCGCCGTTCTCAGATGATGCTTTTTCAGTAAAGTTTTTGCAAATCTGACACAGCAGTTGCAGAAGTCTATCTTTAATTCTGTGAATAACACTAGTATCTTTTATCAATGTTTGTTATTAATTAGTATTTCTGCAAAATCACTGGATGTTTTGGAATCAAAACATTACTGCACGTAAGGTGTCAATGTACACTGAGATTTCTGGATATAAATATGCACATTATCGAACAAAACATACATGTATTGTGTAACATGATGTCCTATGAGTGTCATCTGATGAAGATCATCAAAGGTTAGTGATTAATTTTATCTATAATTCTGCTTTTTGTGACTCCTATCTTTGCCTGGAAAAATGGCTGTGTGTTTTTTTCGACTTGGCTATGACCTAACATAATCATATGTTGTGCTTTAGCTGTAAAGCATTTTAAATCAGACACGACGGGTAGATTAACAATATGTTTATCTTTCATTTGCTGTATTGGAATTGTTAATGTGTGAAAGTTACATATTAAAAAAACATATTTTTGAATTTCGCGGGTGGCCTTTTCAGCGGAATGTTGTCGAGGGGTTCCGCTAGCGCTAGAAAGGTTAACAGCACATTACTCAACACCTATGGTAGGCCTGCAGTATATCAGATTTGTTCTTTTTTTATGACGTGACCGACAATAATTACATATGGGTCTCCCGGGGGCAGCCGGCACAGTTATCGAACCTACATCTGTAGCAACGCATTTTGCACTGCGATGCAGTGTCTTATACTGCTGCGCCAATCAGGAGGGCTATTATAATACTCTACATGGTGATTTTCAGGATTTTTTTCTCATTTTGTCTGTCATAGTTGAAGTGCACCTATGATGAAAATTACAGGCCTCTCTCATCTTTTTCATTGGGAGAACTTGCACAATTGGTGGCTGACTAAATACTTTTTTTGCCCCACTGTACATGTAGGTATGGTTAAAGTGACTATGCATATATGATAAACAGAGAGTAGCAGTAGCGTAAACGAGGGGTTGGTGGGTGGTGGGTGGTGGGTGGCGGTACACAATGCAGATAGTCCAGGTAGCCAATGTGCGGGGGCACCGGGTAGTCGGGCTAACTGAGGTAGTATGTATATGTAGGTAAGGTTAAAGTGACTAGGCATATATGATAAACAGAGAGTAGCAGCAGTGTAAAAGAGGGGTTGGGGGTTGAGGGGACACACAACGCAAATAGTCTGGGTAGCCATTTGATTACCTGTTCAGGAGTCTTATGGCCAGGAGGTAAAAGCTGTTGAGAAGCCTTTTGGTCCTAGACTTGGCGCTCCGGTACCGCTTTCCATGCGGTAGTAGAGAGAACAGTCTATGACTGGGGTGGCTGGGGTCTTTGACAATTTTTAGGGCCTTCCTCTGACACCGCCTGGTGTAGAGGTCCTGGATGGCATGCAGCTTAGCCCCAGTGATATACTGGGCCGTACGCACTAACCTCTGTAGTGCCTTGGAGTCGGAGGCCAAGCAGTTGCCGTACCAGGCAGTGATGCAACCAGTCAGGTTGCATGCTCTCAATGTTACAGCTGTATAATTTGAGGATCTGAGGACCCATGCCAAATCTTTTTAGTTTCCTGAGGGGAATAGGCTTTGTCGTGCCCTCTTCACGACTGTCTTGGTGTGTTTGGACCATTCTAGTTTGTTGGTGATGTGGACACCAAGGAACGTGAAACTCTCAACCTGCTCCACTACAGCCCCGTCGATGAGAATGGGGGCGTGCTCGGTCCTCCTTTTCCTGTAGTCCACAATCATCTCCTTAGTCTTGGTTAAATTGAGGGATAGGTTGTTATTCTGGCACCACCCGGCCAGGTCTCTGGTGTTGGAGTCGTGCCTGGCCACGCAGTCGTGGGTGAACAGGGAGTACAGGAAGGGACTGAGCACACACCCCTGGGATACTCCAGTGTTGAGGATCAGCGTGGCAGATGTGTTGCTACCTACCCTCACCACCTGGGGGCAGCCTATCAGGAAGTCCAGGATCCAGTTGCAGAGGGAGGTGTTTAGTCCCAGGATTCTTAGCTTAGTGATGAGCTTTGAGGGTACTATGGTGTTGAACGCTGAGCTGGACTCAATGAATAGCATTCTCACGTAGGTGTTCCTTTTGTCCAGGTGGGAAAGGCCCGTGTGGAGTGCAAATAGGGATTGCATGATCTGTGGATCTGTTTGGGTGGTATGCAAATTGGAGTGGGTCTAGGGTTTCTGGGATAATGGTGTTGATGTGAGAAATCACGGTTGGATGTATATCACGGTTGGAATAATAATAATAGTAATACGTTTTGTTGTATTATTTGTTTAGTCTTTTCTGGTGGATTAAACTGAAATTGCAACCAATCACGGTCGGTTGTGATACAGTCAACCCAACTTAGAAATACAGATGTCCTAACCTCACGCTAGTAAGCCTGCAGCAAATAAGAGTGGAGCACAGAGAGTGGAGCGGGGAAGTGGGGCAGACCAGGAGTGGTTAAGACTGTCTTAATTAGCATGCAGCAAACAAAGCATGGCCATAGCCCCCAAGCTTATCCAGTCCCCCTCAGCCATCCACCCAGAACCACAGGGTCAGCCATCTGGGCCAACCATGACAGGAACAATACACACTGCCTCTCCGACATACTCACCCACATCCACACAGTCAGGCACACTCTCACTTACTATATACCCTCAAACATCCAGACACCAATGGTTTCTTCAGGAGATGATGATTCTAACGGAGGAAATACGAAGTGGGAAATCTACAATATAGAGTATAACTTAAGAGCTTATCATCAAACCCATATGAAATCTAACTACTCTCTGAGGTATAACCTAGCAGAAATCTTAGATGATACTTGCAGGGTTGCCTACTACAATGCTCCTGCAAGCACCAATCAAAAATTTGCTATAATCTATGACTGTGTGAGAGAGTGTCTTTGCATAGGCAGACATGTACACTCATCTCAGACATGGGTTGATATTCCATTCACAATGCCAATGTCTAGTGTTCCACACTGTGTGGTAACTGTCCATATTGCTAACGGGAAAGAGAAAAATGTACTGTTTCCTTTCCAAATGTTGATGTTCTGATTGGAGCTGTTGTGGAGGCTGCCCTATGGGAAACTCATTATAAAGTTATGCCTCCTGCACACAACCAGACAGACACCCAGAATTGTGGAAAAGTTTTTTAACCAAAGAATTGTGAGAAGAGTCAGAACTCATCAAGACTGCAATTCATCAACTTGTGCATTTTGCTGCAGTAGTGCAATATAGCATACTGTAGTTATAGCAAGTTATACTCATACATACTGTAGACTTTGTTATAAGATATGATTCTGGTGAAAGAAGAGTGACATTTGACATAATATAATCCTTATTCACCACAGACACAAATAAATAACCATGGTCAACTATTGAATCACCCAACTCTCTCGACAGACACGGGTACTCACCAGGGAGCTAGTATAGGTGGGGTCTGATGTGTCATCCTGCAGGTAACGGGACAAGCCGAAGTCGGACACCTTGCAGACCAGGTTGCTGTTGACCAGGATGTTGCGGGCGGCCAGGTCTCTGTGGACGTAGTTCATCTCTGCCAGGTACTTCATTCCTGCGGCGATGCCACGCATCATCCCCACTAGCTGGATCACTGTGAACTGCCCATCGTTTTGCTGCAGTGCAGGGGCCAGGGGGCATAGAGGAAATTATGTCACTTTAGAGGTAATAACATAGTAAAGATTCTTGGGAAAATAATACTCCCACTATGTATCTAGAATGTCCTTGTGTTGGAGATGCAAAGGTAAAGTTTCAAAAATTGGTGGAGCGGTTTCTTTGTGTTAATAAAGCTTATTAGGTATACCACCCCATTCACGAAAATGGTTCGCTCCTACAGACAGTGAGCCACATGTCCTGCTATATTAAGCAGGCAGACAGACATTGAGGCATTCAGTTACTGGTCAATTGAACATTAGAATGGGCAAATAGAGTGATATAAGCGGCTTTGAGTGTGGTATGGGCTTTTCAAGCAGGACAGTGGGCTTTTCAGGCATGACAGTGGGCTTTTCAGGCATGACAGTGGGCTTTTCAGGCATGACAGTGGGCTTTTCAGGCTTGACAGTGGGCTTTTCATGCACGACAGTATCTAAAGTTTATAGAGAATGGCGAAATTTTTAAAAAAAAGTCCAGTCAACGGCAGTCCTGTGGGCAAAAACAGCTCGTTTGTGAGAGGTCGTAGGAGACCGGAAAGAATCATGGAAGCTAACAGGCGGGCCACAAACAGAATGGCGTCTCGGAAGTCACAACTCGTTTGTCCTTTTCACGGATGGGGTATTGCAGCAGAAAACCACACAGGGTTCCACTCCTATCAGATAAAAATAAAAAGAAGCGGCTCCAGTGGACACGCAATCACATACACTGGTTAATTGAGGAGTGGAAAAACATTGCCTGGTCTAGAGAATCCTGGTTCCTGTTGCATCATACTGACGGCAGAGTCAGGATTTGGCAAAAGCAGTCCATGGCCCGATCCTGCCTGGTGTCAACAGTAAAGGTCGGTGGTGGTGGTGTAATGCTGTGGGGAATGTTTTCCATGAACACGTTAGGTCCCGTGATACCAATTGAGCAATGTTTCCATGCCCCAAAGAATTCAGGCTGTTCTGGTGGCAAAGGGGGGGTCGACACGTTAGTAGACGGGTGTACCTAATAAACTGAAAAATAAGTGTATGTACAAACAGTACTAGTCATAACTTTTGACACACCTACTCATTCCAGTGTTTTTCTATATTTTTACTTTTTCTACATTGTGGAGTGTACGGCTTAAAGTGGTCCTATGGACAGATACTCCAATCTCCCCTGTTGAGCTTTGCAGCTCCTCCTCTTTGTTGCCTCACTGATTAATGCCCTCCTTGCCTGGTCCGTAAGTTTTGGTGGGCTGCCCTCTCTTGGCAGGTTTATTGTGGTGGCATATTCTTTCCATTTTTTAATAATGGATTTAATGGTGCTCACTGGGATGTTCAAAGTTTTGGATATTTTTGAATAACCCAACCCTGATCTGTACTTCTCCACAACATTGTCCCTGACCTGTTTGGATAGCTCTTTGGTCTTCATGGTGCTGCTTGCTTGGTGGTGCCCCTTGCTTAGTGGTGTTGCAAACTCTGGGTCCTTTCAGAACAGGTGTATATCTAATGAGATCATGTGACACTTAAATAAAGTCCACCTGTGTGCAAACTAATTATGTGACTTCTGAAGGTAATTGGTTGCACCAGATCTTATTTAGGGGCTTCATAGCAAAGGGGGTGAATACATATGCACGCACCACTTTTCCGTTTTATATTTAACAAGTTTTTTTTTTCATTTCACCTCACCAATTTGGACTATTTTGTGTATGTCCATTACATGAAATAAAAATCAATTTAAATGACAGGTTGTAATGCAACAAAATAGGAAAAATGCCAAGGGGGTGAATACTTTTGCAAGGTACTGTACACACACACACACACACACACACCACACACACACACACACACACACACACACACACACACACACACACACACACACACACACACACACACACACACACAGTTGAAGTCGGAAGTCGGATATATTTCAACTCAGTTTTTCACAATTCCTGACATTTAATCCTAGTAAGAATTCCCTGTCTTCAGTCAGTTAGGATCACCACTATATTTAAGAATGTGAAATGTCAGAATAATAGTAGAAATAATAATTTATTTCAGTTTTTATTCCTTTCGTCACATGCCCAGGGGGTCAGAAGTTTACATACACTCAATTAGTATTTGGTAGCATTGCTTTGAAATTGTTTAACTTGGGTCAAATGTTTCGGGTAGCCTTCCACAAGCTTCCCACAATAAATTGGGTGAATTTTGGCCCATTCATCCTGACAAAGCTGGTGTAACTGAATCAAGTTGGTAGGCCTCCTTGCTTGCATACACTTTTTCAGTTCTGCCCACAAATTAGGATAGGATTGAGGTCAGGGCTTTGTGATGGCCACTCCAATATCTTGACGTTTTTGTTGTTGTCCTTAAGCCATTTTGCCACAACTTCGGAAGTGTGCTTGGGGTCATTGTCCACATAGGAAGACCCATTTGCAACCAAGCTTAAACTTCCTGACTGATGTCTTGAGATGTTGCTTCAATTTAACCACATAATGTTCCTTCCTCATGAAACCATCTATTTTGTGAAGTGCACCAGTCCCTCCTGCAGCAAAGCACCCCCACAAAATGACGCTGCCACCCCCGTGATTCACAGTTAGGATGGTGTTCTTCAGCTTCCAAGCCTCCCCCTTTTTCCTCCAAACTTAACGATGGTCATTATGGCTAAACAGTTATATTTTTGTTTCATCAGAGCAGAGGACATTTCTCCAAAAAGTAAGATCTTTGTCCCCATCTGCAGTTGCAAACTATAGTCTGGCTTTTTTATGGCAGTTTTGGAGCAGTGGCTTCTTCCTTGCTCATTAGCATTTCAGGTTATGTCGATATAGAACTCATTATACTGTGGATAAAGATACTTCCACAGGTAAACCTCCAATTGACTCAAATGATGTAAATTAGCCTATCAGAAGCTTCTAAAGCCATGACATCATTTTCTGGAATTTTCCAGGCTGTTTAAAGGCACAGTCAACATAGCGTATGTAAACTTCTGACACACTGGAATTGTGATACAGTTACTGGCCCAAGTGAAATAATCTGTCTGTAAACAAATGTTGGAAAAATTACTTGTGTCATGCACAATGTAGATTTCCTAACCGACTTTACAAAACTATAGTTTGTTAAAAACTATAGTTTGTGGAGTAGTTGAAAAACAAGTTTTAATGACTCCAACCTAAGTGTATGTAAACTTCCGACTTCAACTGTATATATACACATATACAGTTGAAGTCTGAAGTTTTTTTTATGTAAAAAAAATATATAAATAATATTTAGGTTTTCAATCAATTTTATTTGTGGAGTGCCTTTGTCACAACTATGCAACAGAAAACCTTTTGGAATGTGGTAATAAAAAAAATACCCCAACCACCAATACGCACAGACAGCAAGACGTGTAATTATAAGTGCCAAGTGTGCCTCATATGACAACAGTACATTTTTTTAAATTATTGTCAGCTCGTGCTTAAAAGGTGTGCATCTTAACGCAATGGCATCAGTTAGAGCATGTCCATGTCACATAAACAACAAAAGCATTGCTGATGTATTTTTTAGCTTGAGATGTTGGGTCCCCTCTCTCAGTGGTGACATTTTGTGCAAGATAATCATCCCGTAGCATTGTAACCAGTATGTTCTATCCAAATGGTGCCATCCCTTCCTCTCTCCTGTCTCACCATTTCATTTGATGGTGGCATGGGCACCTGCTCAGCGCGCACCGTTCTGGCTTTTTTTGTGCTTTGTCCTGTAGGTTCTGGCTGAAGCTCAGAATCAGAAGAACAATCATCAGAGATTATTAATTTCTTCCCCACTATCTGAGTCGTTTTCATTCAGATTTTGTAGCAACGCTGATGCAGAATGTGCATTCATTTGTCTTGGTCTTTGTGCCATTGTAAATGACGCACGCACTCCAAGTAGGCCAGAGTAGACTGATAAGACTGCTTGGATTCAGGGACAGAAGGACAGTTTTTTACCTTGTCAGCTCAGGTATTCGATCTAGCAACCATTCGGTTACTGGCCCAACGCTCTAACCACTAGGCTACCTGCCACCCTAAGTATATAGGGTACATACCATTTAGAGATCATAATTAGATAAATACAATAGAATGGCCCACCTTGTTCTTCATTCACAATTGGGGATTACATAATACTGTATTTCACCTGTTGTTAGACGTGTGAAATTAGTTTAGATATAGTTTAGGTTCAGTTTCGAGGCAATTATCGGAGTGCTTGTCAATTGGGCACTTAGGGGTGATTACCAACTGGGCACAATACCAAGAGAAGGAGGGGATCAGGCCCTACAGTCGGGAGGAGGGGGAACCACAGAAAACAATTAAAAAATGACATATCTCCAGTTCTGTTTTTGATATTAAGATTCTAACAATGACAGAATGTTATATAGACTTATGACTTTAAACATTCCAGAGTAATAAAATGTAATTCATGAGCAGTCCAAATGACTGCTTTAGTGGTTCTAGTGTTACTGTGGCATGAGCACAACCAGTCATGATGTTTTCATCACTTCAAAAAGTAGGTTACATTCATCCAAAATAATTCATCCAAAATACCTTGAGCATCTGAACAAGTGGCTGAAAATATCTTACCGGAGAAAGCAAAGCAAAACAGCACCCCTGTCTTACTATATGTAGCCAATGAATCTGATGCGGTCTGGACAAAAAGAGTATGACATACCATACTATTTTTGGCCAGACAGCATCAGATACATAGGCTATACATACCGTGACAGAGGGGCGCTGTTTAACTCGTGCAAATGCTTTATCTGAGATTGATGCGTCTTTCTGTCGGAGCCTGTCTCGGGCAAATAAATTATAAATATTTAAATATTTCCTTTGCATGGGCAAGGAGCTATGGTAGGGCGGACCAGGCACCCTAAGGCCAGCCCATAACACCGGCCAGGCGTAAAACTATTGCTGTCCCTGTAAAACTACACATTCCACTGCACCTATCCGGTGTATGTGACAATAAATAAAACATATATGTTAAGCCCCAGTGGCTCCATGTCTTTAATCTTTCTCACTCTGCCTCCTTATCCCCAGCTTGGCTGTTTATTAGTGGCCCCTACCAAGGTGGATAACCCCCTCCCATGAGTCACTGCAAGTCTGACCCTCCGGTGTGGCCTCAGTGGGCACCTCCAACACTCAGAGCGGGGTGCTCATTCAACTGTGGCTCCCTTCACCAGCAACATGGGCATGCCAGAAGAAAAACAACCCAGAAATCGATGGCTGCGGGAGTCAAGTGTGGTGGCTCGGAAGAGGGGCCTGGTGAGGGAGCGGACATCAAAGGGGTGTTCAAAGCCCCGCTTCAAACGAGCCCAGGATCAAAGAGAGGAGGAAACAGGTTGAGGGGATTAGAAAACTAGGCCACGTATTGATTGGGTTCCATGTTCTCTGTTTCCAAGGAGTTAGAAGAAGCACTAAACTGTGCCAGGCTGGCACTTTGAATCAGGGCACTGTGAATATATTAGCTACATTGCCTCAAAGAGCTCTGGGTGGAACAATTGCATTTACGTTAATCTCATGAATTACATTAGGATAAATCAAATGTTATTGATAAATAGAAATCATGCTTACACACACAAGCTTTAGATTCTTTTTCCAATTCATGCCAAGGTTGTTTATCAGATCTCAATTCCCTGCTATATTGAAAAACCTTTATCCTCCAGATAGCTTTAAATCTCTATTGTCATAATCCTTGTCCCAACTATTCTCAACAATCATACTTCACTGTTTGTGTAAGACTGTCAAATTAACTATAAAAGCTTCAGCTGATCGATCAATATGATTCATATAAAGTGCCTTTTTTAAATACTTATAAGTGATATGTTTATAAGTACAGTGGGGAGAACAAGTATTTGTTACACTGATGATTTTGCAGGTTTTCCTACTTACAAAGCATGTAGAGGTCAGTCATTTTTATCATAGGTACACTTCAACTGTGAGAGACGGAATCTAAAATCCAGAAAATCACATTGTATGATTTTTAAGTAATTAATTTGCATTTTATTGCATGACATAAGTATTTGATCACCTACCAACCAGTAAGAATTCCGGCTCTCACAGACCTGTTAGTTTTTCTTCAAGAAGCCCTCCTGTTCTCCACTCATTACCTGTATTAACTGCACCTGTCCACACACTCAATCAAACAGGCTCCAACCTCTCCACAATGGCCAAGACCAGAGAGCTGTGTAAGGACATCAGGGATAAATTGTAGACCTGCAAGGGGCTGGGATGGGCTACAGGACAATAGGCAAGCAGCTTGGTGAGGAGGCAACAACTGTTGGCGCAATTATTAGAAAATGGAAGAAGTTCAAGATGACGGTCAATCACCCTCGGTCTGGGGCTCCATGCAAGATCTCACCTCGTGGGGCATCAATGATCACGAGGAAGGTGAGGGATCAGCCCAGAACTACACAGCAGGACCTGGTCAATGACCTGAAGAGAGATGGGACCACAGTCTCAAAGAAAACCATTAGTAACACACTACGCCGTCATGGATTAAAATCCGGCAGCGCACGCAAGGTCCCCCTGCTCAAGCCAGCGCATGTCCAGGCCCGTCTGAAGTTTGCCAATGACCATCTGGATGATCCAGAGGAGGAATGGGAGAAGGTCATGTGGTCTGATGAGACAAAAATAGAGCTTTTTGGTCTAAACTCCACTCGCCGTGTTTGGAGGAAGAAGAAGGATGACTACAACCCCAAGAACACCATCCCAACCGTGAAACATGGAGGTGGAAACATCATTCTTTGGGGATGCTTTTCTGCAAAGGGGACAGGACGACTGCACCGTATTGAGGGGAGGATGGATGGGGCCATTTATCGCGAGATCTTGGCCAACAACCTCCTTCCCTCAGTAAGAGCATTGAAGATGGGTCGTGGCTGGGTCTTCCAGCATGACAACGACCCGAAACACACAGCCAGGGCAACGAAGGAGTGGCTCCGTAAGAAGCATCTCAAGGTCCAGGAGTGGCCTAGCCAGTCTCCAGACCTGAACTCAATAGAAAATCTTTGGAGGGAGCTAAAAGTCTGTATTGCTCAGCGACAGCCCTGAAACCTGAAGGATCTGGAGAAGGTCTGTATGGAGAAGTGGGCCAAAATCCCTGCTGCAGTGTGTGAAAACCTGGTCAACTACAGGGAACGTATGATCTCTGTAATTGCAAACAAAGGTTTCTGTACCAAATATTAAGTTCTGCTTTTCTGATGTATCAAATACTTATGTCATGCAATAAAATGCTAATTAATTACTTAAAAATCATACAATGTGATTTTCTGGATTTTTGTTTTAGATTCCGTTTCTCACAGTTGAAGTGTACCTATGATAAAAATTACAGACCTCTACATGCTTTGTAAGTATGAAAACCTGCAAAATCGGCAGTGTATCAAATACTTGTCAGCTGTGAATCTTTCTTACAAATATAAGTATATTTGGGGAAAATCTAACACATCACTGAGTACCACTCACTCAAACTTTCAAGAATTGTGGTGGCTGCATGTTAGGGGTCTGTTTGTCATCAGCAAGAACTAGGGAGTTTTTAGGATAAAAAGAAACGGAATAGAGCTAAGCACAGGCAAAATCCTAGAGTAAAACCTGGTTCAGTCTGACAGACACTCTGAGACAAATTCACCTTTCAGCAGGACAATAACCTAAAACACAAGGCCAGATATACACGAGGTATTTACCAAGACACAATGGAATGTTCCTGAGTGGATTAGTTACAGTTTTGACTTAAAATCTGCTTGAAAATCAATGGCAAGACATGAAAATGGCTCTCTAGCAATGACCAACAACCAACTTGATAGAGCTTGACACATTTTTTAAGAATAATGGGCAAATATTGTACAGAGATTTACCCAGAAAGACTTACAGCTGTAATTGCTGTCAAACGTGATTATAACATTTAGTGACTCAGGGGGTTGAATACTTATCTAATCAAGATATATTAGTGTTTTATTTTCCATCAATTGAAACAATTTATAATAATTTTCTTCCACTTTGACATTACTGTCACGCCCTGACCATAGAGAGCTTTTTATGTCTCTATTTTGGTTTGGTCAGGGTTTGATTTGGGTGGGCATTCTATGTCCTTATTCTATGTTTTGTATTGTTTTGTTTTGGCCGGGTATGGTTCTCAATCAGGGACAGCTGTCTATCGTTGTCTCTGATTGGGAACCATACTTAGGTAGCTTTTTCCCACATGGGTTTTGTGGGTAGTTATTTTCTGTTTCGTGTTTGTTTCCGTTTCATTTATTCTCTGGTTATTTTGGTGTTCAGTTCAATAAACAAACATGAACACTTACCACGCTGCGCTTTGGTCCGACTACTCTTCCTCATCCGACGACGAAAGCCGTTACAATTACAGATAATTTTGTGTGTATTGTTGACAAAAAAATAACAATTAAATCCATTTTAATCCCACTTTGTAACACAACAAAATGTGGAAAAAGTCAATGGGTGTGAATACTTTCTGAAGGCACTGTATGAAACCACACAGTGGCCCTATTAAGTGAAAGCTGTGCCCGGGGTGGTGTTCTGAACAGAGGAGGTTAAAACATAATAACAAAGCAGTGTTCCCTTTCTCACCCTCAGGAAGGAGTCCAGGGCCCCGTTCTCCATAAACTCTGTGATGATCATGACTGGCCGGCTCTTAGTGACCACGCCCTCCAGTCGGATGATGTTGGGGTGGTCAAACTGGCCCATGATGCTGGCCTCAGACAGGAAGTCCCGCCTCTGCTTCTCCACGTAGCCCGCCTTCAGGGTCTTAATGGCCACGTACAGCTCCCTCTTCCCAGCCGGCTTCAGACGACCCTTATACACCTCCCCAAACTCGCCTGGAGGGAAAGACATGGGATTACTGATTGATTACCTTATTACAAAGCCAGCTACATGTATGCAAGCTGATGCCATATATTTGAACTTCCTATTCTAATACATATAGCACATTTACAATCAAAAGTCCCCATAAAGATAGAACACTGTATGTGTGACAGACGCAGAGATAATAGAGCCCAGCTTCAGGGTCATAAGACAAGTGCTGTGCTGACAAGTCCGCAGATGTCAAACATCAGCCAGTGAGAGGACCGTTCTTTTGCTGAATGCATGAATATGTCAAGTCAAGTAAAAAATAAATGTCCCCAACAGATAAAATCAGCATGAATTATAGATGAATGGAGGTGGTCCGGTTACTGAGATAGCGGCTAAATTTGCTCTCTGTCAAGAGAGGAGCTCTGTGAAGTGGATATGGTTCTCTATCTAAAAGCAAAACAAATTAGATGGAAAAAGTGTTTTTTTAAAAACTGAATAGATGTGCTAACACCTGGATACTGTACAGGTAAAGAGAAAGTGGAGGAGAAAATGATATAGATTCATGGATGCCGCAGAGGTACTCCATTTCCACCATGTCACCTGCACCAATGACCTCCTCGATCTTCACACAAGACACGTCGATCTCCTTGGCAAACTCTCGGACGGCCTCGTTGGGGTCCTCGTAGGTGAAGGGATCGATGTAGATCTTAATCCCTGGTGAGCCAGAGAAGTGGGTGGGGCATCCCATGGGGGAAGGGCAGTTGGACATGTCCGGTCTCAGAGAGAGTTCTGGAACAAAGGCCGAGGAGGATGAGAGGTTAGGATGAGCACGGGGAAGCTCAAACAAATATATCATCAGTGTTTGCCCGTGTGTGACTATATGTATGGACAGTATGTGTGTGCGTGTCATCTCCATGTTTTTCTTTCCAGACTCTCTCTCTTGCTCTCACACACACAGAGATGTAAACTATTTCCCGTAATTGCTGTGGAAGGCAATTTCCTTGGCTCCTCTCTCCCACCTTCAGGAACTGAGCATAAACTGATAAAAATGACACAATATCACATTACCCTCTGTACAGATGATACGGGTGAGTCACTGACAATAGTAGCTTGGAATCTGAGTGCTCCTGTCATCCGGAGCAATGGCCAAATTAGAAATACAGAACGCAGAGACCTTACGAAAATATGTGTGTGATTTGGCAAGTGTGTATGTGTGTGAGTGGGCATAAATGTGTTTTTTTAGACTGAAGAGTCGATCCTGACTGTTGTCCTGGAACCGATAAAATCAAACGTTATTGGTTGGGTACACATATTTTGCAGATGTTATGCAGGTGCAGTGAAATGCTTATGTTTCTAGCTCCAACAGTGCAGTAATACCTAAAAATACAAAACAATACACACAACCTCCCCCGTTGCCCTCAGACCAACCTCAATTCGTTGGGGCATGGACTCTACAAGGTGTTGAAAGCGTTCCACAGTAATTAAATAGGATGAGCCTTGACTAGAATACAGTATATACAGTGCCTTGCGAAAGTATTCGGCCCCCTTGAACTTTGCGACCTTTTGCCACATTTCAGGCTTCAAACATAAAGATATAAAACTGTATTTTTTTGTGAAGAATCAACAACAAGTGGGACACAATCATGAAGTGGAACGATATTTATTGGATATTTCAAACTTTTTTAACAAATCAAAAACTGAAAAATTGGGCGTGCAAAATTATTCAGCCCCTTTACTTTCAGTGCAGCAAACTCTCTCCAGAAGTTCAGTGAGGATCTCTGAATGATCCAATGTTGACCTAAATGACTAATGATGATAAATACAATCCACCTGTGTGTAATCAAGTCTCCGTATAAATGCACCTGCACTGTGATAGTCTCAGAGGTCCGTTAAAAGCGCAGAGAACATCATGAAGAACAAGGAACACACCAGGCAGGTCCGAGATACTGTTGTGAAGAAGTTTAAAGCCGGATTTGGATACAAAAAGATTTCCCAAGCTTTAAAAATCCCAAGGAGCACTGTGCAAGCGATAATATTGAAATGGAAGGAGTATCAGACCACTACAAATCTACCAAGACCTGGCCGTCCCTCTAAACTTTCAGCTCACACAAGGAGAAGACTGATCAGAGATGCAGCCAAGAGGCCCATGATCACTCTGGAAGAACTGCAGAGATCTACAGCTGAGGTGGGAGACTCTGTCCATAGGACAACAATCAGTCGTATATTGCACAAATCTGGCCTTTATGGAAGAGTGGCAAGAAGAAAGCCATTTCTTAAAGATATCCATAAAAAGTGTCGTTTAAAGTTTGCCACAAGCCACCTGGGAGACACACCAAACATGTGGAAGAAGGTGCTCTGGTCAGATGAAACCAAAATTGAACTTTTTGGCAACAATGCAAAGCGTTATGTTTGGCGTAAAGGCAACACAGCTGAACACACCATCCCCACTGTCAAACATGGTGGTGGCAGCATCATGGTTTGGGCCTGCTTTTCTTCAGCAGGGACAGGGAAGATTGTTAAAATTGATGGGAAGATGGATGGAGCCAAATACAGGACCATTCTGGAAGAAAACCTGATGGAGTCTGCAAAAGACCTGAGACTGGGACGGAGATTTGTCTTCCAACAAGACAATGATCCAAAACATAAAGCAAAATCTACAATGGAATGGTTCAAAAATAAACATATCCAGGTGTTAGAATGGCCAAGTCAAAGTCCAGACCTGAATCCAATCGAGAATCTGTGGAAAGAACTGAAAACTGCTGTTCACAAATGCTCTTCATCCAACCTCAATGAGCTCGAGCTGTTTTGCAAGGAGGAATGTGAAAAAATTTCAGTCTCTCGATGTGCAAAACTGATAGAGACATACCCCAAGCGACTTACAGCTTTAATCGCAGCAAAAGGTGGCTCTACAAAGTATTAACTTAAGGGGGCTGAATCATTTTGCACCCCCAATTCTTCAGTTTTTGATTTGTTAAAAAAGTTTGAAATATCCAATAAATGTCGTTCCACTTCATGATTGTGTCCCACTTGTTGTTGATTCTTCACAAAACATACAGTTTTATATCTTTATGTTTGAAGCCTGAAATGTGGCAAAAGGTCGCAAAGTTCAAGGGGGCCGAATACTTTCGCAAGGCACTGTACAGTGCATTCGGAAAGTATTCAGACCCTTTGACTATTTCCAACATTTTGTTACAGCCTTATTCTAAAATTGTTTTTTTTTAAAGATCCTCATCAATCTACACACAATACCCCATAATGATGAAACAAAAACAGGTTTTAAGAAATGTTTGCAAATGTATTAAAAATAAAAACTTAAATATCACATTTACATAAGTAGTCAGACCCTTTACTCAGTACTTTGTTGGAGCACCTTTGGCAGCGATTACAGACTCATGTCAAGTAAAATAAAATGTTATTGGTCACATACGCATGTATAGCAGATGTTACTGCGGGTGTAGCAAAATGCTTGTGTTTCTAGCTCCAACAGTGCAGTAATATTTAACAAAGGAATGGAATTTAGAATATATGTGGACGAGCAATGTCAGAGCAGCATAGACCAAGATACAGTTGAATAGCATAGAATACAGTATATAAGAGATGAGTAAAGCAAGATATGAAAACATTATTAAAGTGACTAGTGTTCCATTTATATAAGTGGCCAGTAATTTCAAGTCTATGTATATAGACAGATAGTGATAGTGATTACTATTTAACTGTCTGGTGGCCTTGAGATAGAAGCTGTTTTCAGTCTTTTAGTCCCAGCTTTGATGCACCTGTACTGACCTCGCCTTCTGGATGATAACGGGGTGAACAGGCAGTGGCTCGGGTGGTTGTATTCCTTGATGATATTTTTGGCCTTCCTGTGACATCGAGGTGGTAGGTAGGTAGGTGTCCTGGGGGGAAGGTAGTTTGCCCCCGGTGATGTGTTGGGCAGACCGCACCACCCTCTGGAGAGCCCTGTGGTTGCGGGGGGTGCAGTTGCCGTACCAGGCTGTGATACAGCCGGACAGGATGCTCTCAATTGTGTCTTCTTGGGTATCACGCTACAAGCTTGGAAGACCTGTATTTGGGGAGTTTCTCCCATTTTTTCTGCAGATCCTCTCAAGCTCTGTCAGGTTGGATGGGGAGTATCGATGCACAGCTATTTTCAGGTCTCTCCAGAGATGTTCAATCGGGTTCAAGTCTGGGCTCTGTTTGAGCCACTTAAGGACATTCAGACACTTGTCCCGAAGCCACTCCTGGGTTGCCTTGGCAGTGTGCTTAGGGTCATTGTCGTGTTGGAAGGTGAACCTTCGCCCCAGTGTGAGGTCCTGAGCGCTCTGGAGCAGGTTTTCATCAAGGATCTCTCTGTACTTTGTTCCGTTCATCTTTCCCTCAATCCTGACTAGTCTCCCAGTCCCTGCCGCTGAAAAACATATCCACAGCATGATGCTGCCACCACAATGCTTCACCGTAGGGATAGTGCCAGGTTTCCTCCAGATGTGATGTTTGACAGAGGGTTCAATCTTGGTTTCATAAGACCAGAGAATCTTGTTTCTGATGGTCTGAGAATCCTTTAGGTTACTTTTGGAAAACTCCAAACGGGCTGTTATGTGCCTTTTACTGAGGAGTGGCTTACGTCTGGCCACTCTACAATAAAGGCCTGATTTGTGGAGTGCTACAGAGATGATTGTCCTTCTGGAAGGTTCTCTCATCTCCACAGAGGAACTCTGGAGCTCTGTCAGAGTGACCATTGGGTTCTTGGTCACCTCCCTGACCAAGGCCCTTCTCCCCCGAATGCTCAGTCTGGCTGGGCGGCCAGCTCTAGCAAGAGTCTTGGTGGTTCCAAACTTCTTTCATTTAAGACTGATGGAGGCCACTGTGTTCTTGGGGACCTTCAATGCTGCAGAAATGTTTTGGTACCCTTCCCCAGATCTGTGACTCCACAAAAAAATCCTGTCTCGAAGCTCTACGGACATTTCCTTCAACCTCATGGCTTGATTTTCACTCTGACATGCACTGTTAATTGAGGGACCTCATATAGACCGGTGTGTGTCTTTCCAAATCATGTCCAATCAATTTAATTTAGCACAGATGGACTCCAATCAAGGATGATGAATCGAAACAGGATGCACCTGAGCTCAATTTCGAGTCTCATAGCAAAGGGTCTGAATACTTATATAGGTATTTCTGTTTTTTATTTGTAATACATTTGCAAAAAAATCTAAAAACCTGTTTTTGCTTTGTCATTATGGTGTATTATGTGTAGATTGATGAGGATTTCTTTTTATTTAATTAATTTTAAAATAAGGCTGTAACGTATCGAAATGTGGAAAAAGTGAAGGGGTCTGAACACTTTCCGAATACACTGTATATATGAAGCATGTAAAACAGTATGTAAACATAATTAGTGACCAGTGTTCAATGACTATGTACATAGGCCAGCAGTCTCTAAGGCGCAGGGTAGAATGCCAGACGGTAGCCGGCTAGTGACAGTGACTAAGTTCAGGACAGGGTACTGGGCGGAGGCCGGCCAGCGGTGACTATTTAACAGTCTGATGGCCTGGAGATGAAAGTAGTTTTTTCAGTCTCTCTGCCCAGCTTTGATGGACCTGTACTGTCTCCGCCTTCTAGATGAACAGGCCGTGGCTCAGACTGCTGAGGTCCTTGAAGATCTTCTTCGGACTTCCTGTGAAACTGGATGCTGTAGATGTCCTTGAGGGCAGGCAGTGTGCCCCTGGTGATGCGTTGGTCTGAATCCGCTAAAACCCTCATACATGCATTAATACATGCATTAACATTTTATGGCTGCAGGGGCAGTATTGAGTAGCTTGGATGAAAAGTTGCCCATTGTAAACGGCCAGCTCCTCAGTCTCAGTTGCTAATAGATGCATATTATTATTAGTATTGGATAGAAAACACAAAGTTTATCGCAATACTTATATACCCTTTGTTGTTAATGACAGAGGTCAAATGTTTTCTGTAAGTCTTCACAAGGTTTTCACACACTGTTGCTGGTATTTTTTCCATTTTGTCTGTCATAGTTGAAGTGTACCTATGATGAAAATTACAGGCCTCTCTCATCTTTTTAAGTGGGAGAACTTGCACAATTGGTGGCTGACTAAATACTTTTTTGCCCCACTGTACATCTCATATCTGAGCCGTTGAATTGCGACTCCACTTCGTTCCTGTACTGTTGTTTTGCCTCTTTGATTGCCTTATGGAGGGCATAGCTGGTCTGTTCATACACGTCCATGTTTCCAGTCACCTTGCCATGGTTAAATGCGGTTGTTCATGCTTTCAGTTTTGCGCAAATGCAACCATTTATCCAGGGTTTTTGGTTTGTATAAGTTCTAATCATCAGAGTGGGAAAACATCCTTTATGCACTTCCTAATGAACTCAGTCACTGAGTCAGTGTATACGTCAATACCATTCTCAGAGGCAGCCCGGAACAATTCCCAGTACTCGCAATCAAAATAATCTTGAAGATTCTGATTGGTCAGACCAACATTGAACAGTCCTTACCACAGGTACTTCCTATTTAAGTTTCTGGCTATAGGAGGGGAGGAGCAAAATGGAGGCGTGATCTGATTTGCCAAAGGAAAATCAAGCCTAACAGTGCATCAAAATCACAAATAGATTTAGCTTGAATGTTGGTGCTTACACACTGGTGCCTCCATTTGAACTGTGATTATACGTTTTTCTGTAATCAAAACTGTCCTCAGACATCCCCTTGCTATTTTGCTGACCAAATTATTAGATTGGTTTCTTTTACCTCCAAGCAAGTTGGACCAAACATTGTTTTTGATCCCAGGGACATATAAGACGATCAGAGTGACTCACAAAGTCCTAGCAAACATTGCAACGTAAGAGAGGGAAAAGCGTCATAACACACACTAAGATGAAAAATTCCAGGAAATATCACCTCCTGCAGTAGACATCCTATTTTAAGATTCAGAGAAAAATACATTAGATCCCACACACTGCACTTGCACAGTATCAGTATTTTGTGCCAACATTTTGGCCTCACAGCCTTCGTCATAGCTTCTATGTTTCTTCAAACGGTTATTTAACATTTCCTATGCACCTGCAAAGCAATCCCTAAATGTGTGTGTGCATTTCACTTTTATGATTGAGCAAAAAAATGAAGTAAACTTAATTATGAAAACCCAGCCAAAGTTTCCAGTTTAAGATCAAGGTTAACTATAGATTTTTCTGATATCTGCCTCTTTCTACATATATTCTACACTACAAAAATGGAAGAATAATGGAACTATTGAAAGTAAAGGACAATCAGACGTGTTGACTTGAGAATATCTATTCTGTGGCTCTTGTGGGGATCAAGGCTTGGTTCTCAATGGAACAGGATCGGCTTTTTCTGACATAGTCCTAATTGCTTTGAACCAATAGGATACTCAGATTTAATAGACAATTAAGTGAATCCAAACACACTCAAATGAGAGGATTTACTCAGGCGCCGGGGGAAGAGAAACAGCTCACCATCCCATAATGGGTTTCTTGGCAACCTGCACTGACTGTACTATTATAAGGGTATATCTGCACAGCGTCCAAATCTTTTCACACCACATGTGCAGAATCTATTCAATTTATGATCAGCAACATATCATTTTATGTCTTGTTTAAACAGCAAACAGTTTATATATTTTATCTTCACCTGTGCTGTGGCACCATCTTTTCATGGATGGCAGAGAGAAATAATAGATACTAAATGTAAACATTCTCTTTCTCTCTAGTCTGAGTGTCCATCAAACAGAATGACTGTTAATCCTGAGAGAGAGACAGAGAGACAGAGAGACAGAGAGAGAGAGAGAGGAGTAACTAAACAGGGCAACAAGACTCTTGGGAAATCCACCCTTAATTAGGCCGGATTCAGAATCCATTGTAACAGGTTGATCTGTGAAAGGTCAGGGCCCTGTAGGCACTCGATTGGCAGCATGTTATCCAATATTGATCATTTTAGCTGTAAAACACTGAAACTTGTACATACATTAGACGCTATTCCCTGACCATGCCCTGGTCCAGAACCCACTGTATGTAGGAGACGTGTGTGTGTGTGTGTGTGTGTGTGTGTGTGTGTGTGTGTGTGTGTGTGTGTGTGTGTGTGTGTGTGTGTGTGTGTGTGTGTGTGTGAGAGAGAGAGAGAGTGAAAGAGAGAAAGAAAGAGAGAGAGCGCATGATACAAATTCATAATGAGTACATTTACAAGGTGTATCTCATCCTAAAGCACTGTGTTGGGATATCTCAACTCATCCGGCACCATTGTATAGCATCTAAAGTGAGGGAAACAAGTATTTGATCCCCTGCTGGTTTTGTACGTTTGCCCACTGACAAAGAAATGATCAGTCTATAATTTTAATGGTAGGTTTATTTGAACAGTGAGAGTCAGAATAACAAAAAAATAACAAAAAATAAGGGCCTCCCGGGTGGCGCAGTGGTTAAGGGCGCTGTACTGCAGCGCCAGCTGTGCCATCAGAGTCCTGGGTTCGCGCCCAGGCTCTGTCGTAACCGGCCGCGACCGGGAGGTCCGTGGGGCGACGCACAATTGGCCTAGCGTCGCCCGGGTTAGGGAGGGCTTGGTCGGTAGGGGTGTCCTTGTCTCATCGCGCAGTGTACGCTAGCCAAGGTGGCCAGGTGCACGGTGTTTCCTCCGGCGCATTGGTGCGGCTGGCTTCCGGGTTGGATGTGCGCTGTGTTAAAGAAGCAGCGGCTTGGTTGGTTGTGTATCGGAGGACGCATGACTTTCAACCTTCGTCTCTCCCGAGCCTGTACGGGAGTTGTAGCGATGAGACAAGATAGTAGCTACTACATCAATTGGATACTACGAAATTGGGGAGAAAAAGGGGTAAAATAAAAAAAATAAAATAATAATAATAAATAAAAAATCCAGAAAAACGCATGTCAAAAAAGTTATAAATTGATTTGCATTTTAATGAGAGAAATAAGTATTTGACCCCTCTGCAAAACATGACTTGCCCCAAGGTGGCAAAACACTTGTTGGCAATCACAGAGGTCAGACGTTTCTTGTAGTTGGCCACCAGATTTGCACACATCTCAGGAGGGATTTTGTCCCACTCCTCTGTGCAGATCTTCTCCAAGTCATTAAGGTTTTGAGGCTGACCTTTGGCAACTCGAACCTTCAGCTCACTCCACAGATTTTCTATGGGATTAAGGTCTGGTGACTGGCTAGGCACTCCAGGACCTTAACCTCTTGGTGTTAGGGGGCAGTATTTTCATTTTTGGAAGAAAAAAAACGTTCCCGTTTTAAACGGGATATTTTGTCAGGAAAAGATGCTAGAATATGCATATAATTGACAGCTTTGGATAGAAAACACTAACGTTTCCAAAACTGTAAAGATATTGTCTGTGAGTATAATAGAACTGATGTTGCAGGCGAAAGCCTGAGAAAAATCCAATCCGGAAGTGCCCCAGGATTTGAAAGCTCTGCGTTCCAATGACTCCCTATATGGCTGTAAATGTACCATCAACGAGCTTACGCTTTCTACGTATTCCCCAAGGTGTCTACAGCATTGTGACGTAGTTTTACGCATTTCTGTTGAAGAATAGCCGTATGGGGCACATTGCGTATGTGGTCACATGGTGGCTCCGAGAGAGATTCTCGCGTAAAGTGCAGAGGTAGCCATTACTCCAATCGGTCCTAGAGAAAAAGGAATTGTCCAGACGGATATATTATCAAATAGATATTAGAAAAACACATTGAGGATGGATTCTAAACAATGTTTGCCATGTTTCTGTCGATATTATGGAGCTAATTTGGAATATTTTTCGGCGTTGTGGTGACCGCAATTTCCGGGCGAAAAAATAAACTTTGGCTGTCTACCTGGGAGTCTCGTGAGTGAAAACATCCGAAGTTCATCAAAGGTAAACGATTTAATTTGATTGCTTTTCTGATTTCCGTGACAAGTTTGCCTGCTGCTAGCAAGGCATAATGCTATGCTAGGCTATGATAAACTTACACAAATGCTTGTCTAGCGTTGGCTGTAAAGCATATTTTGAAAATGACAGGGTGATTAACAAAAGGCTACGCTGTGTTCCAATATATTTCACTTGAGATTTTCATGTATAGGAAGATTTTCTAGGAAGATTTATGTCCGTTGATTTATGCTAATTAGTGTCAGATGATGATAACGGTCCCGTTCACGGGCTGGGCGTCACTACAGTTTAATGTGCTTCTTCTTGAGCCACTTCTTTGTTGCCTTGGCCGTGCGTTCTGGGTCATTGTCATGCTGGAATACCCATCCACGACCCATTTTCAATGCTCTGGCTAAGGGAAGGAGGTTCTCACCCAAGATTTGACGGTACATGGCCCCGTCCATCGTCCCTTTGATGCGGTGAAGTTGTCCTGTCCCCTTAGCACAAAAACACCCCCAAAGCATAATGTTTCCACCTCCATGTTTGACGGTGGGGATGATGTTCTTGGGGTCATAGGCAGCATTCCTCCTCCAAACACGGCGAGTTGAGTTGATGCCAAAGAGCTCCATTTTGGTCTCATCTGACCACAACACTTTCACCTAGTTGTCCTCTGAATCATTCAGATGTTCATTGGCAAACTTCAGACTGGCATGTATATGTGCTTTCTTGAGCAGGGGGACCTTGCAGGCGCTGCAGGATTTCAGTCCTTCACGGTGTAGCGTGTTACCAATTGTTTTCTTGGTGACTATGGTCCCAGCTGCCTTGAGATCATTGACAAGATCCTCCCGTGTAGTTCTGGGCTGATTCCTCACCGTTCTCATGATCATTGCAACTCCACGAGGTGAGATCTTGCATGGAGCCCCAGGCCGAGAGAGATGGGCAGTTCTTTTGTGTTTCTTCCATTTGCGAATAATCGCACCAACTGTTGTCACCTTCTCATGGGTTCAGGGGATCAAATACTTTTTTCCCTCACGGTATGTACCGGAAAGAAATAAGGAGGCAGGGATGAAGGAGGATAGGTAACGAGCTGTGTCTTAAATAGATAATCTATCAAAATAGCCAGGATGTTATATAAGGGCCCGACTGGGATGATGGGAGTCAGATGTTGTGTGGCGGAGTCACTGGTGGAGTCACTGGTAGAAGAGTGTGTGAGTGGGAGGGTCCGTGGGGGTGTGTATTGTGTGTGTGGGATGGGATGGGATGAGAGCTTTATGCTTACCTCTGCCTGTACTGTAGTGCTGAAGTTTGTCACTGTATATAGTCTCCTTCATGTATGATCTCTTCCTGCAACAAAGAATCAGCAAAAGACGGTTATGTAACCATATTTGACAATATTAAGGCACTGTTTTAAACATTTGTAATATTAACATTTAATTCCTGGGAGGCATAACCGTTGATCATATTCCCGGTAACACCAGGTATGAGCAGTGACTAAGTGGTTGTTACCTGCTGCAGACGATGGAGATGGCCACCAATGATACAAGGAAGACCACTCCTGCAGCCGCTGAGCCTGCAATCAAAGGCAGCTGCTCCCTCAGCTCCGATTTATACTCATCTGCAACAACAGAGAGAGAGAGAGAGAGAGAGAGAGAGAAAGAGAGAGAGAGACAGAGAGAGAGAGAGAGAGAGAGAGAGAGAGAGAGAGAGAGAGAGAGAGAGAGAGAGAGACAGAGAGAGAGAGAGAGAGAGAGAGAGAGAGAGAGAGAGAGAGAGAGAGAGAGAGAGAGAGAGAGAGAGAGAGAGAGAGAGAGAGAGCGAGAGAGAGAGATAGGAGAGAAATGGAGAGAAATAGAGATAGTTGAAGGGAAGGTAAAAGAGGAGGTCAGAGAAGAGGTGTGAAAAGTAAAGTGGTGAGAGAAGAGAGGAAAGGATGGGAGAGAAGAGAAATATGAGTATTGGAACAGTTAAATGGTATTGGGACAGTGTCAAAAGTGTCTCTACTGTGATACACATAGACATGTGGGCTAGTATCTGTGCAGACAGACAGTCCCTCAGAGTGACACATTGCTTCCTGACACAGCTAATCCCCTTACACACTCAATAGGAGTCAGAAGAACGCCTGCTAATCTCAACACAAATGCTTTATCACGTGTCAGAGGGAGAGTTAAGAAAGTAAACAGAAACACCATACCTTCATATGTATAGATCGGATTAAAAGGATGTGTTGCTGTTCTGTAATTTCCAAGTGAATCACACATTCTCCAGTATTTATCTATATCATGTACAGTGGGGCAAAAAAGTATTTAGTCAGCCACCAATTGTGCAAGTTCTCCCACTTAAAAAGATGAGAGAGGCCTGTAATTTTCATCATAGGTACACTTCAACTATGACAGACAAAATGAGAAGAAAAAAAATCCAGAAAATCACATTGTAGGATTTTTTATGAATTTATTTGCAAATTATGGTGGAGAATAAGTATTTGGTCACCTACAAACAAGCAAGATTTCTGGCTCTCACAGACCTGTAACTTCTTCTTTAAGAGGCTCCTTTGTCCTCCCATCGTTACCTGTATTAATGGCACCTGTGTGAACTTGTTATCAGTATAAAAGACACCTGTCCACAACCTCAGTCACACTCCAAACTCCACTATGGCCAAGACCAAAGAACTGGAGGACAGAGGAGCCTCTTAAAGAAGTTGTTACAGGTCTGTGAGAGCCAGAAATCTTGCTTGTTTGTAGGTGACCAAATACTTATTTTCCACCATATTTTGCAAATAAATTCATTAAAAATCCTACAATGTGATTTTCTGAATTTTTTTTTTCTAATTTTGTCTGTCATAGTTGAAGTGTACCTATGATGTAAATTACAGGCCTCTCATCTTTTTAAGTGGGAGAACTTGCACAATTGGTGGCTGACTAAATACTTTTTTGCCCCACTGTATATAACCATTCATATTGTGTTTTGAATGAACAGCACCCTTTTTCATATTCTGTGGTTTTCAAATGGGTTATAATTGTTTATACCATTTTGTGGAAGCTTTCAAAATAGCTCCTAGTGATAACAAATATTTTAGACTTATTTTGTCAACTTTTTATTGGGTTCAGAGTTTTATAGTCTCATGACCAGACAACTTTTCTAAAACTGATGACTCAACTGTTTTGGGGGGGAACGGATGCTGCTGCAACCCCAAGTCTTCAGCAGGCGCTGCTGCTAGAGATCCCTTAACGAGCTACACCACACTGCAGGGGCTCTCTGTTGGCTGCTTTCCTCCACTACGCCATGCAGCTGTGCTACCTGCAGACTCACTATGGCTAACACTTCCAATGTGCAATTTCCCCGAACAAATGGAATTAGTCAGAGCCATATATTTATTTTCTACAGTGCCTTCATAATTTATTCACACCCCTTGACTTTTCCACATTTCGTTGTGTTACAGCCTGAATTTAAAATGGATTCAATTTAGATTTTGGCACTGATCTACACTAAATTCCCCATAATGTCAAAGTGGAATTATGTTTTTAGAAATGTTTACAAATTAATCAAAATGAAAAGCTAAATTGTCTTGAATCACTAAGTAGTCAATCCCTTTGTTATGGCAAACCTAAATAACTTCATGAGTAAAAATGTGCTTAACAAGACAGATAATAAGTTGCATCGACTATACAAAAGCAGACATTGAATATCCCTTTGAGCATGGAGAATTTATTCAACTTTGGATGGTATATCAATACACCCAGTCACTACAAAGATACAGGAGTCCTTCCTAACTCAGTTGACAGAGAGGATGGAATCTGCTCCAGGATTTCACCATGAGGTCAAAAGTGATTTTAAACCAGTTACAGAGTTTAATGGCTGTGATAGGATAAAACAACATTGTAGTTACTCCACAATACTAACCTAAATGACAGAGTGAAAAGAAGGCCTGTACAAAAAAATATATATTCCAAAACATGCATCCTGTTTGCAATAAGTAAAACTGCATAATATGTGGCAAAGAAATGAACTTTTTGTCCTGAACACAATGCATTATGTTTGGAGCAAATCCAACACAACACATAACTGAGTACCACTTTTCATATTTTTAAGAATGGTGGTGGCTGCATCATGTTATGGGTATGCTTGTCATCAGCAAGGACTAGGGAGGTTTTTTTTTATAAAAAGAAAAGGTCTATAGATCTAAGCACAGGCAAAATCCTAGAGGTAAACTTGGTTCAGTCTGCTTTCTAACAGACACTGGGAGACAAATTCACATTTCAGCAGGACAATAAGCTAAAACTCAAATCTACACTGGAGTTACTTACCAAGATGACATTAAATGTTCCTGAATGGCCTACAGTAGTTACAGTTTTGACTTAAATCAGCTTGAAAAGACTTGAAAATGGCTGTCTAGCAAAGATCAACAACCAACTTGACACCTTTTAAAAAAAATGATGATGAAATATTATTCCACTTTGACATTAAAGTATTTTGTGTAGACCGTTGACAAAAAAATTACAAATAAATCCATTTTAATCCCACTTTATAACACAACTATATGTGGAAAAAGTCAAGGGGTGTGAATAATTTCTGAAGGCACTGCGGATACATGGCTCTAGTAGGAACTACTTTAATCCAGACAATGACTTTGGGATATGTATATTAAAAATAAATCCTAATATCAAGGGAATATCTGTTTAATTTTTAAAAAATCACCACCTGCTCTGCGTCGACACATACAAATGTATTGCAGTAATGACAGTTAATGTTTGAAGTTATTACTATAGCCAAACTCCCACACCCAGTCCACAGTCACAAAGACCCGCATGGTGCACACGCACACGCACACGCACACGCACACGCACACGCACACGCACACGCACACGCACACGCACACGCACACGCACACACGCACACACACACACACACACACACACACACACACACACACACACACACACACACACACACACACACATACCATCTGTCAGGGTTTGGAAGCACTGCTTGCTGCTGTATTTGCCGAAGCCTGCCACCGTCCTGGCACGGACCTGTACCACATACATGATGCTTGGCCTCAGGCCCTCCACACGGGCAGTGTTGGTCTGGCTCCGCACCATGGTTGAATTCAACTCAGTGTGGTCCTGTAACAATAACGGAGAGATTGAAAAATAGGAGAAAGAGAGTTAGAGGATATTACATCTGTTCATCACACTGGGCCTGCAGCCTTTAGGCAGTGGAGTAACAACTCGAGTCAACCCCTAATCCTAATACACACTACATACTGCCCTGTGGGCTTAGATAACAAAATGGCCCTTATTCCTCTTTATGTTTGTGTATGAGATTATTCTGGATGGTGGATATCCACATTGGCCTCCACTGTTGTAATCTTTATACAGCCATAGAGGGGAATTAGGCTTTTCACATACACACAGTATATAATTTTAGAACTCTTTTAATTTGGCCACATAAAATCAGAAATAGGGACATCGAGCAATGAGTGGGGTGTTGAGAAAAAAAGAGTTACAAACAACATCCCCATATTAGATATTTCACCATGTGCAGCATATTGGTAGCTGATCCGGGTTTTAGAATCCATCATCAATCATCAACCAGAGTTACCACACACATCTCTCCTTTCAGATCGTTGGCTCATCACAACACACCTTTTCACTGGCATTGTGTGTACTTAGAGAGCTCATGGCATTTGCTTTTCTTTCTCTGTTTGCTTTAATCCCTCTCTGTCTCTCTCCTTCCAGACTATTTCCTCTGTGGAGGGATGAGAGCAAACAAGAGCAGGAGGTGAAAAAACCGTGAGACGTGTTCAGTTTCGCCTCAGACCAGAGTGAAGGGATACAGGGAGAACATATATTGTTTGAGAGGTGGATTGTATGCTGATGTTTTTACTGAACACATGAGTGAATGTACATGTTCAGCATGTGTTTAGTAAGTGTTTAGTGAGAATGTGTGACTTGGTATGTGGCAGGTTAGGTCTTCTGGTTTGTATAAAGACTGGACACATTTTTAGTATCTGGACCATACAAACTGTAAGTATCCTCCATGGTGGTAATTTATAAAAGGAAAAGTGTGTGCATACACAGCAGACACACAAAAATAGCCAACCCACAGAGACAGAGAGAGACAGAGGAAGGAAGGTAACACTCCTCAGCTAATGGAGGCTCTGACCTTCCTTTATCAGAAGAAAAACACTGAGCAGAAATTAGATGCAACTTCACCCCTGAAATATAGCTGCTTCCTCGCTCAGCACATGCACTGCCTAAATGACAAGGTCCTGTGCAGAATTAGATATGGGGACTTTGTATAATGCCTGGAATTCCTTAAATGCCCAAGGCCACTTATCTCTCTTCCCCAGAAATACCCAGTGAACCGCCCTTTACAACCACTCCCAATTCCATCCCTCTGAAGCCCCAACCCATCCTCCTCTGGCCTTATCCCCGCCTGGCCTTCTTAAAGATTTGTGAGGGGTGGAGACTCCCAGAGCTGCGGAGGGGGACTGTGAATTTAACTCTCAACAGCCTAGCAGTGTTCAGCCTGGCAATGTTCAGCCTGGCAGTGTTCCGTGGCACTTCAGTCAAAGCTGACGGATGAAATATGCCTCGTTGGCCCTTGCCATTTCAATTTCAATTGCAGACTCCACCCTGCCATCACGCCAATATTCTCACTGCTTATCATCACACCAGCTTTGATGCTCAGCAAGAAGGCCAAGATGAAATCCACTACCTCAGCAAAGGCTAGCAAATGGAATTCTCCTCACACATGCAGAAAATGCGGAATGGGGTTTGTACTCGGACCGAGTAGAGCATTACATAATAGGATATTGTGACAGGGAGTGCTGACATTATCAGTGTGGTGTCCCATCGGGAGCCCACCTCTTCTTCATTGTCTGCACAGAGCAGGAGGAAGAAAAAGACCTTCGCTAGAATAGAGATTTTATATCAGTTTTCATTGGCCAATGGTGCAATCCAGACCCGATCCCAAATCTAAACCAACCCCATGGCTCCAGACATTCCCTGGAGAGTGCAGCTGAGTAACTGGCATTAAACACAGAAATACCCGATGGGGGGGGGGGGGGGGGGGGGGGTGAAACTAGGAAGAGAGTGGCAGGACAGGAAACAGCGTGTTATACTGGCCCTCCATACATAATTATCCATTTCATGAAGCATGAACCCTATTCGTGGGCTGTGTTTTTTTTGTATGAAAGATATGTAGTAAACCGCAAAGCATCATACACTGCGGTGTGACTCTGATGACTTCATGATTTCAAAAATAACTTTAAATCATCTTTACTTTTAGCTCTGACACATTTTCCTGTTGCCCAGACAGAGGTGATAAAGCCATCATATTAGGCAGGCCAGGTAGATAAAACAAGTATGGAAATAGAACAAAGCGTTCAAACTCGTATTCCTGCAATTTGATCCAGAATTCTCTCCATTATTTTCTGTGTGGGAGTGTAACCTGGTCCTGGGGTAATAGTAGAATGTATTATTCTCCTTCCGTTGTGTGTGTGGGGCCATCTTTTCTGAATCTCCACCCTGAGGACTCTGATTCTCCTCATCTCTTCTTTGCAATACAGCTGCAATACAGGTAAATATCCCTATCCCTACCTCCACGATAATACTATTATCTCTCTGAGGAAATGAGTTTGTTCAACACTATGTTGTGTCTATGGAACCACTGTGAGAGTCCTGAAATGAAACACAGTACAGAACCACCTCAAACAAACCTGTGACTTCCGCTGTGATGAAAAAAGGTATGTCTTTATATTGAAATATGTGACTCGTTTCAGGAAACTAGGTGTATGTTGTGCATAACTAAACTATCTTCCAAAGATAATTAATAAAAATCCCAAATAACCCCACAGTTCTTCATTGTAAAGGGTTTAAGCACTGATACCCATGCTTGTTCAATGAACATTAAACAATTATTGAACATGCCCCTGTGGAATGGTCGTTAGAAACTAACAGCTTACAGACGGTAGGCAATTAAGGTCACAGTTGTGAAAACTTAGGACACTAAAGTGCCTTTCTACTGACTCTGAAAAACACCAAAAGAAAGATGCCCAGGTCCCTGCTCATCTGCGTGAACATGCCTTAGGCATGCAACAAGGAGTCATGAGGACTGCAGATGTGGCCAGGGCAATAAATTGCAATGTCCGTACTGTGAGATGCCTAAGACAGCACTACAGGGAGACAGGATGGACAATTGATCATCCTCGCAGTGGCAGACCACGTGTAACAACACCTGCACAGGATCGGTACATCCGAACATCACACCTGCGGGACAGGTACAGGATGGCAACAACAACTGCCCGAGTTACACCAGGATCACACAATCCCTCCATCAGTGCTCAGACTGTACGCAATAGGCCGAGAGAGGCTGGACTGAGGGCTTGTAGGCCTGTTGTAAGGCATGTCCTCACCAGACATCACCGGAAACATCGTCGCCTATGGGCACAAACCCACTGTCGCTGGACCAGACAGGACTGGCAAAAAGTGCTCTTCACTGAGGAGTCGCGGTTTTGTCACACCAGGGGTGACGGTCGGATTCGTGTTTATCGTCAAAGGAATGAGCGTTACACCGAAGCCTGTACTCTGGAGCGGGATTGACTTGGAGGTGAAGGGTCCATCATGGTCTGGGGTGGTGTGTCACAGCATCATCGGACTGAGCTTGTTGTCATTGCAGGCAATCTCAACGCTGTGCATTACAGGGAAGACATCCTCCTCCCTCATGTGGAACCCTTCCTGCAGGCTCATCCTGACATGACAATGCCACCAGCCATACTGCTCGTTCCGTGCGTGATTTCCTGGCCGCTTCCCACTAGCCATGATTGGACATGCCGAGAGATGAGTTAGGATTGGTCTGCCATGTAGAGTATGATAGCTAAGGAGATTGAGAAAATTCTGGCGTTTGATTGCAAATATGCAGACGGAGTCGACAAGAGAACACAGAAGGCTCCGAATTACATCTTCAAACTAAGAGCAACCATGGCATCCGTGACAGAGAGGGAGAAATGTCCATCCATGTATACGGGTAAGAGAGTCTAGCTAGCAACATTTTCAGATATTACATGTTTCTAGTTTGTCAGAAAGTGTACTGTTAGCTATCTAGCTAACGTTAGCTAGCTATCTTATGTTACGTGTATGATCGGTGAAGTAATATTATTTGTATCTCAGAGCCATTTGCATTGCTAGTTATAGCCTAATGTTAGCTAGCTAACATTGAACCTGGTTGGTTAGCTACCTGCAGGTTCATGCAGGGTAGTAACATTACGAGTTGGGATTATGGTTCATTGTTTAGCTAGCTAGCTACATGTCTAAACAAAATACTCCACTATGCAAGTAACTATTTCAATATAATGTTTATGATGTCTCTGCGACAACTGTCGATAGAGGTAGTTGGTAAATTCACAGACTTTGGTCTTGAAATCTTTGGTTGTTTAGTACATGTGAATCCTTAAAGAGATGGGTGGCGCTCAAGCTTAAAAGAGTGTGAATGATGCTGAATGGGTGTAGAAGAGCTCTCCAGTAGGTACCAAAATATTCAAGGGCCATTTTCTCAAAAGTGAGGTTACAAATGTATCAACTTTCAAAGCAGAATTACTTTTCCATTGTTCCTGCTGATTGTCCGCAGGCCTACAAAAGGGTTATCCCAGTTGCCCATCCCTGGCTTGGGGGATGGGGGCAGGCACACAAATATAGACACAGACTGATGAAAACAACTCCGTCCATTAAAAGTAAGAATGCTAAAATTGCTAGTTGTCTTTGACATACAGAACACTCAATATCTTTAATGCAACTTAGCCTGTTTAAATAGGCCAGCTAGCCTCCATCTTCTCGTGCTCTCAGAACTGGACATATGAAGTGCTTATTAATAACAACCTTTCACTGATTGACCAGGAAAACAACTCAGAGGACAGAGAGGGTTTTGACCAAACTCTCTGAAAGAGCACATTTGACTGCATTATGTTGGATAATATACAGTAAATGCAGGCTTTATGAGTGTACAGTGCTGTCAACACAGCCTTTTCAATAGAAACCACAAGTGACATCGTATCCATGAACTCCATAGGTATGACCATACTATATCAGAGAGGAAAAGACGAGAGCCAGAGAAGGATACTGACAGAAGACTGTAGAGGTGCAGCAGGCAGAGAGAGACAATGAAAAGGAAATGGAAACAACAATGAAAAAACAGTGTAAAACAGAGTGAGAGAAAGAGGAAGTAGGGAGATATAGAGGAAGCTGAGAGAGACAGAGGGAGGTTAGGGCAATGGAGTGGATATAAGGTTAGCGAGACCACAGGCCAGCCCTCTCTAAGCATGGGGGAAGCTGCATATTTACTACCTAATGATATAGAGTTGAAAGGCTATGTGTGCTGCCTCTACTCAGGGGGGGAAAAGGCTGTGTGGAGGAGCCACAGGTCAGACAGGGTTGGCGAAAGACCCAGACTGAGAGGACACCTTTCACACAAAATAGGTCCAAGCACGCCAGTATCCTAGCAACCCAGTGCTCTGTGCTCATCCAAAGAAGACGCTGGTTAAACGCAATTAATGGATAATTATCAAGGTTGCAAATGCATTCTCGGATGCACACTCTCCAAGGTAACGAGGGGAATGACTCAAAAATCAGAGGGTACAATAAAATTAGAGTAAACGTGTCAAGTATAATAACACATGAATATTGAGTCCCATGGTTGAAAGGATAATGGCATAAAGGCTAATATTCCTAGCAAGCTTGGTAGACCAATACCCGCCCAGAAGATTCACCCAATAGAGACAACCTTCTGGGTGTCTTTCCATTGAACGTAAAAGTGTGGACTGGTGGACATAATGATCTGCTCGTGTATTTTAGTTCTTATTACAGACATTAATTATTAAAATGTTGTCTTACCTTTTCATAGTACCTCAGTTCATAGTCCAGGATGATTCCATTGGGCTGCTCAGGTTGTGGCCATGACAATGTGAAGCTCTTCATGGTGGAGCTGACCTGGTGCATGATGGGAACCATGGAAGGAGCTAAGGGAACAGACAGATGGGGCAATGTCACCTGTATGGATGCTTCCTTACTCTTTAGTATTGCAAACATCCTACATGTTTGATCAATGTTATGAAATAAAGGCCTTCGGTGCTGAAACTGTATGAAAAAACATGCTTGACTGAAGAGTCTCATTTAATTGAATGGCTTTCAAATCTCTTAGGAAACACTACAGACGTATGATGTCGTCATACCATTCCGTTAAGCAGTACTGAGGTATCCTTGGTCATAGTATTTCTATTACAACAATTCTATGGCATCGAACTGAGCTCACTTTATAGCACATTTGATTTGCAGCCCTCCTTTCCCCTTACAGACAGCAATAAAGTTGAAATGCCCATAACATGTTTTATGAATTAAACCCATTCAGCCCATTCAATTTCCTCCCTCTCTCTCTGCTACCACCACAATCCCCCAGGCCACCATCTCCAACAACCCATCATCTTAACCCAGGGAGGGTGGAGGGCACCACAGCAAGCCCTCGACCAGGGATGGAGGGAGGAGTGTAGGATATTACCCCCATAGCATCTAATGGTGTATCTGTTTGTATGAATGTCTTACATCCCGGCAATTCTATGTGACTGAGCATCCTCACTGTAGCAGCATCGGGGAGAGATGTTGGTCATGTTAAGCGGTTGTCTGTGCACTGCTGCTCTGGCTAAAAGAGGGGGGGGGGATAGTCATCAGTCAGCGAGAGGAGGCTCTCTGGCTCTCTTTCACGCACCACTGCTCCAGCTTTGCACCGCGTTATCAATACGCTGAGCCTGGCTAGCGGTGAGGCAGCAGTCTACAGGCCCCCAGCACTTCCTATCATTCAGACTGTTTCAAATGTGCTGCTTTCCTTGCCTCAAAGGGCCTGCTTTTTAATCTATTCAATTCATTTTTTATTTAATTTCATTTGCGGATTTGGTTTTTGGACTATGAGATATGAAGCTATGTTTAAGTGAGTGAAACTCTAGCTAAGTGGAATGGAATCTCCCTAACACAAATGTTATATATTTTTGGAGCCCACAGGGTTTATGGTGAGGGGTGAACGAATCAGGCCAAACCCTATTATTTTGACAAGTGTGAGTGAGTGAGTGAGTGAGTGAGTGAGTGAGTGAGTGAGTGAGTGCCCACAAGGAAAAATGCTATTTTAGGCTTAGGGGTTAGGTTTAGGGTTACAATTAGGGTTTGAGGTTTAGGGTCAAGGTAGGGTTAGGTTTAGGTTAAGGAACATAGGATTTTGAATGGGAGTCAATTGTTTGGTCCCCACAAGGATAGTAAAACAAACGTGTGTGTGTGTGTGTGTGTGTGTGTGTGTGTGTGTGTGTGTGTGTGTGTGTGTGTGTGTGTATCTGTGTGTTCCCCATCCTCTCTAACTGTGGCTGGCACTAGGCTGAGTGAATTAGGAGCCAAATCAGAGAGGAAGAAAAAACATTGTTAGTTCTCTAAGAAAATAAATCTGCCACGCTAGACTAGACTTCATGCTCAGCTCAGAATTATGGCTGTCTGAGTTACATATTTAAAAACTCTACAAAAAAGCCATCCGACATTTCCTCTACTAAGTGTGGTGACGCATCCCTCACATAAAAAGACATGCGTCTGGGTTGTTGCTCTTACAACTGCTGTTAACTGCCTCAACCTCCACTGGCAAGCCATGAAATTCAATAGTTTGCTGCTATTATTGACAATGCATGTTCTTTTTCTGATTGTCATGCTGAAACTATCAATACGATGATGCCATGGATTTTGTTTTAAAGGACTCCAAAATCTCCATAAACAATGACACTGAGTGAGGCCGATGCTAAGTTACTACACTGACATTGATGTCTTCATCATATTTTTTGAAATATTGGGCTTCCTGTAACCGATCAATTTTTATTGGCTGAAGTAAACTAGCAGAGCTCTCAAAAGGCTTGCCTCAGCGTGTTGTTCTTTTTATGTCTCCAAGATGTGTGTGGATTTACAAGGAGAGAAAAGTGTAGAGGAGGATTTGAACAAGCAAGATAAGGGTGGTAAAACTGTCAGTGTTCCAATCTCCTGAACACCCGCATTCCTCACAAGGTAAGAATGTCCCACAGGACACCTAAAGGATGAAGCAGGATCTCCATATTCCAACACTGTTTCCCACAAGAATAAGGCAGAGCTTGTTGGAGGAAAAGTACAGTGATTCTTCACATATATCAGATAAAGCAATGTTACCTTTTTGTCAGATAGACTTCATCATTAGGAAAGTCTCATTACAGCCAACGTTTAATGTAATGTTGATGATGACCCTGTTTCCTTCACCAATTTGGATTCAAGCTACATGAAATAAAAGTATTTCGGTTGTACTACAAAAAATATTTTCTCCTTCTTTCTCTGCCTTTTCTTTCTGTATGCATTGCTCTGTCTGTCCCTCTCTCTCACTTGTTCTCGCTCGTTTTCTCGCTCTGGGTGAATGTTTTATAGCTCTAGATAATGCCTCTACTCAGAGTGGAGCATCAGGGATCCCTCACACAGAGACAGATACCCTGTTATCTCACCTAGTGCAATATTTCCATCTGTTTCTTGTTTTCTTATTTACCAGATGTTGGTTCAGATGCAATTTCCAAATGTCCTTATAGGGCACAGGAGACAAACTGACCAAAACACAAGAGCATGGCTTTCTGTGCTTTCTGTGCATTTTTCCATTTGGTTCAGAGGAGAAACCAAACTGCCACGAATGATTTATCATCGAATAGATATGTGAAAAAAACCTTGAGGATTGATTCTAAACAACGTTTGCCATGTTTCTGTCGATATTATGGAGTTAATTTTGAAAAAAGTTTGGCGTTGTAATGACTGAATTTTCGGGGTTTTTTCTTAGCCAAACGTGATGAACAAAACGGAGCGATTTCTCCTACACAAATAATATTTTTGGAAAAACTGAACATTTGCTATCTAACTGAGTCTCTTCATTGAAAACATCCGAAGTTCTTCAAAGGTAAATTATTTTATTTGAATGCTTTTCTTGTTTTTGTGATGTTGCCTGCTGAATGCTAGGCTTAATGCTATGCTAGCTATCAATACTCTTACACAAATGCTTGTGTAGCTATGGTTGAAAAGCATATTTTGAAAATCTGAGATGACAGTGTTGTTAACAAAAGGCTAAGCTTGTGAGCCAATATATTTATTTCATTTCATTTGCGATTTTCATGTATAGTTAACGTTGCGTTATGCTAATGAGCTTGAGGCTATGATTACGCTCCCGGATACGGGATTGCTCGACACTAGAGGTTAATATTCACAGATTCAAAACGTCAGGAAAATATATTCCATGAGAAATTTAAATGCAGTCTTACTACTGCAGCAAGCCGTGTCTATGAGTAAGCGTCTGAAGCTGTTCAACGATTAGTACAGTTTGTGAAAGAGTGTCATGACGTTGGCCTGTGGGTAAGGTTTATGACCCCCCCATAAATACCTTTCTCCCTTCCCTCTCTCTTGACTCTACAGAGGGACTCTTGAATAGCCTTTGTTAAACAGAGAGTCTGGGAACATCAAACAAGTGGAGGGAAAGGAACCATATTTCGGTAATAGAACCAGTTGAAAATATGCGTTGGTACGAATATGATGTCAGTTCGGTTGTCATCTGAGACATTATGACTGATGACAGGACGACCTAAACTGTATCTGGGAAAGTCTACACATTATAGTTATCAGATTCACATGGAATTGTTGTGCAATTCAAATGTTTAAATATACAATTATTGGTGAAAAGATGAAATGTTATTTTAGCTTCCAAATGAGAGATTTGGGTTTTCAAAGGTTAGAGGTCTGCTCAATCAGTGGCCCGCCCCTGTGAAGAGACATGGGCTGTAAACTATGAAACACACCCTTCTCCCTCCACTATATAAGCCCTTGATGAAAATGTTACCTCCTGTTCCGGGTACATTAGGATGACGGTCCGATGTCACAAGGATTCAGATAATAACTACAGAACGAAGCCAGCCTCAGCGTGAGCTTTGGTTGAGAATGGTATGAACTTTGAACTCTTATTCACTACAGAAGTGATACCTCCTAGCAGTTGAGTTAGCAACAGCAGCTGCAAACGTGGGCTAGGAAAGAACAGACAGAGTATCCCATCTACCAGCCAACAACGTTACTACAACGTATCCAATTTACCACCAGAGACATTCTTCCGAGGACAGGAAGATCTGTTGGCCAACACGACCAGCATCTACGACCAACCTACCAGCTCAGAGTAAATATTTATTGCATTTTCCTTTTCCAAATGGGCGGTAATTTAGAATGCATAAGATTCTGTATTTACGATAGAGTAGCTGCCTATGGCCCGATAGAGACATAGCTTCTCCCTTTGTTCTTCAGTCTTCCCGCTCTTTCACTCAAACCCAGCCCCCTTTTCTTTTTGTAACCAGCTGTCATATCTGTTCCGTATGTTAGGGACCTTTTCCTTTATGACTTAATTTGTAATCAAGGTATGATTCATTCTGTGTATATGTAATTCTGTGTGATTAGTTAGGAATTTAGTAAATAAATAATTAAACCCAATTTTGTATTGGTGATTCAACTTGTTAGCCAAGAATTTACAACTTTCAGATGAGACTGAAATAAGGTGACGATTAATATTGACTTCTATTGATGTAAAATATTACTAGGTCTTTAAGAGTTTATTCGGAAGATAACAGCTCTATAAATATTATTCCATGGTGCCCCGACTTTCTAGTTAATTACATTTACATGATTAGCTCAATCAGGTAATATTAATTACAGAGAAAGGATTTTATAGAATAGCATGTCATATCACTTAATCCGGCATAGCCAAAGACACGGCAAGAGCTATGACAAATTTCCGGCTTGGGAATTCAATAGTCTGTCTGATGGATCCAAATACTCTCAAAGTGCCCACTGATGGAACAAAGAACCAAGTATCTCTCTACAAATTGACACGGTTTACTGGTCTTTATGAGAGGCTCAAGTTAACATGGATCCCTTTATGTGGACTAATGCAACTTCTGGCCAGACATATCCTACTACCCATGGAACAGTAGACATGTTTTACATGTGTGTGTAAGAACCATTCCCCTGAGCACACACTGTCATGGGCTGGAGAGAAGCCTCCACTGGGCTCCAGTGCCCGCCACACCACCCCCATACCAGCATGAGAAGAGTTTGGGGTTTGAGTGTGGAGCCCCAGAGTCTTGCCAGAGTAGAGGGTTTGGCACTGTTCTCTGTGAGCTTCTATCATCAGCTAATGTCAGTTACTCTGCCACAGTTCTGGAAGAGTATGCAGACATTGGAGTGTGCATGTTAATATGTTGCCCACATTAGCTGATTTATTTCATGCCATTCAATCTGCACCTATGCTTTAATTCATTGAATTCATGGCTCCCACTGACCCACTCTCCTAAAGACGTAATATCATCTTTTACATTTAACTGAATGGTTCTAATAAGTAAGCTGGTCTTTGGTTGGTGGTAAATCGGGTATTCATGAGAACACACACCACTGTGTCTGAGAGGAGAGGAGTTACAGAGCGGTGCATCAATCAGGGTTCCTGTCAGCTCTGTCACTCCAGCCTGAATAAGGTCTAATGGCCCCTTCACTGAACCACAACTAACTCTCTCCTCAACAGAGATTTCCTTTACTCTGAACTGTCGGGGGGGCACTATTTGAACCAACCTCCCATCCCCTGTGACTCCGTTAAAAGGACAGTGGTGTACACTCACACCATTACCCTTTCAATATAGCCCAGGGGTCTTCCAACCTTTTCTTGCCCCCTCCCAGGCAAACCGGTGACCCAGGGACCCCCATCAAAAAATCCACGTCTTGTCTTATCAAGTATTTAATTTTTTTGCTGACCCCCAGCAGTAGTGCTAGGGGTCCACAGACCCCCGGTTTAATAACGCTGATCTAGCCAACTCATTCAGCTAGAATCCTTAATTGAAACAGTAACAAAGTGTTTGCCCCGCGGTCCCTCCCGCTGTTTCGCTAAAAAGCTAAGGGATGGGGCTGGAGAAAGGCTATACAGTGTTTGTTTACACTTAAGATATTTACACTTTGTAGTAAAACAAGCTTATATTTTCAGTTCTGATGGGGTATGGAAGTTAAACTAAGCTCATGAGGCATTTCTAAGTTATATTCTTCAAGAATCAATGGGTTTATATCATAAATATTTACATCCAAAAATGGATGTAGCAACGAAGGATTCTAGCTTTAAGGTAACTAGCTAAAAATCCCATCTCCTCCATTGCCTCTCAACTCCTTCTTTTATTCTAAACATGACAGATTTTTCCCTACAGAGCCATGACACATCCTTCTCAGGGACAGCTGAAATGGCCCAATTACCTGGCAACAACACAATGGTTCTGACCACTTTTCTGAAGTGAAATTAAAATCTACTTACGCATTACCACTGCAGCCGTTTTTACAAAAGACAATGGCATTGGCTATTTGGTGTATCTATTTATTTCTTTATTAATCTATATCCATCTGTCAAGTTGAGCACTTACCTTGTCAAGCAAGATGATGGGGTCTATTAACTCTACTAGGTAATAAAGGCCATTTACGTTCTCATTTCCCCCGCTTTCCTCTAATGTGAAGCTATCAAACGAGAACGTTCCATTTTGGCCAGGCATTAAATCTGTCTACTTGAATATTGTTTCTACAAGCCAATGTTCAGAAAGTATTCATTCCCCTTAACTTATTGTACATTGTGTTGTGTTACAGCCTGAATTCAAAATGGATAAATAGATGTTCTTTCTCACCGATCTACACATAATACCCCATAATGACAAAGTGAAAACATATTTGACATTTTTGCTCATTTGTTGAAAATGAAATATCTAATTTACATAAGTATTCACACCCCTGAGTCAATAGAATCACATTTGGCAGCGATTACATCTGTCTCTCTAAGAGCTTTTCACACCTGGATCCTACAATGTTGGCACGTTATTCTTTAAAAGATTCTGTTAGTTGGTTGTTGACCATTGTATGACAGCCATTTTCAAGTTTTGACATATATTTTCAAGATGATTTAAGTCAAAACTGTAACTAGGCCACTCAGGAATATTCTATGTTGTCTTGGTAAGCAACTTGTATATATTTGACCTTGCATTTGAGGTTTTTCTCCTGCTGAAAGGTGAATTTGTCTGCCAGTGTCTGGTGGAAAGCAAACTGAACCAGGGTTTACTCTAGGATTCTGCCTGTACTTAGCTCTGTTCCGTTTAGTTTTATCCTAATTAACTCTCTAGTATTTGCCGATGACAAGCAGCCACCACCATGCTTGAAAATATGAAGAGTGGTACTCAGTGATATGTTGTGTTGGATTTGCCCCAAACATAACACTTTGCATTCAGGACATAGAGTTAATTTCTTTGCCACATTTTTAGCAGTTTTACTTTCGTGCCTTATTGCAAACAAGATGCATGTTTTGGAATATTTTTATTCTGTACAAGCTTCATTATTTTACAGGTTCCTGACAAATTATGCTATTTTGTGTGTTTTTGGGGAGCTTTCTTTTTTATTTTTTTGTACATAATGTTTCTTATGACCGAAAAGAGCTTCAGGACATCAGAACAGCGATTACTCACCTTGAACTGGACAAGTATTTTTTCTTTAATGTGTTGGACGCGAAGGATATACAGTACTGCTCCTCCCGGACCAGGTCCAATACCCCGTCATTCGTATAAAGAGGAGACGTCGTTACAGAGGTCGAAGATCCAGATGTATGGTGAGACTGCATCAGCAAGTGGATAGTCCGCCTTTACCCTCCGTTCTACTGGCAAACGTGCAATCACTGGAGAATAAACTGGATGAGCTCCGTTCAAGACTATCCTATCAACGGGACATTAAAAACTGTAATTTCCTATATTTCATTGAGTAGTGGCAGAACAAGGACATGGATAATATACAGTTAGCTGGGTTTTCCATGCATCGGCAAGAAAGAACAGCAGCCTCCAGTAAGATCAGGGGGGTGGTGTATGTTTCTTTGTCAACAACAGCTGGTGCACAATCTCTAATATTAAAGAAGTCTTGAGGTTTTGTTCGCCTGAGATAGAGTACCTCAAGATAAGCTGTAGACCACACTATTTATCAAGAGCGTTTTCATCTATATTCTCCGTAGATGTCTATTTACCACCACAAATCGATTCTGGCACTAAGGCCGCACCCAACGAGCTGTATAAGGCCATAAGTTAACAAGAAAATGCACATCCAGAGGCGGCACTCCTAATGGCCAGGGACTTTAATGCAGGAAAACTGAAATCTGTTTTAACTCATTTTTAGCAGCATGTCACATGTGCAACTAGAGGGGAAAAAAACTATAGATCACCTTTACTCCACACACAGCGTCGCATACAAAGGCCTCCATTTGGCAAATCTGACCATAACTATATCGCCCTGATTCCTGCTTACAAGCAAAAACTCAAACAGGAAGTACCAGTGATGTACTCAATGCAGAAGTGGTCCGATGAAGTGAATCCTAAACTACAGGACTGCTTCGCTAGCACATACTGGAATATGTTCCGGGACTCAGCTGATGGCATTGCGGAGAATATCAGTCACCGGCTTCATTAATAAGTGCCTCTACGACGTCGTACCCACAGTGATCGTACATACATATCCCAACCAGAAGCCATGGATTACAGGCAACATCTGCACTGAGTTAAAGGCTAGAGCCGCCGCTTTCAAGGAGCGGGACACTAATCCGGACGCTAATAAGAAATCCAGCTTCACACTCTGACACAGCATCAAATAGGCAAAGCATCAATACAGGACTAAAATCGAATCCTACTACAACAACTGTGATTATTCTTGGATGTGGCAGGGCTTGCAAACTATCATGGATTACAAAGGGAAATCCAGCCGTGAGCTGCCCAGTAACGTGAGCATACCAGACAAGCTAAATGCAGTCTATGCTCGCTTCGAGGCAAGCAACACTGAACCATGCATGAGAGCACTAGCTGTTCCGGACGACTGTGTGTTCACGCTCTCCGTAGCCGATGTGAGTAAGACCTTTAAACAGGTTAACATTCACAAGGCCACAGGGCCAGATGGATTACCAGGATGTGTACATAGGGCATGCTCTAACCAGCTGGCAAGTGTCTTTACTGACATTTTCAACTTCTCCCTGACCCAGTCTGTAATACCTACAGTTGAAGTCGGAAGTTTACATACACCTTAGCCAAATAAATTCAAACTAGTTTTTCACAATTCCTGACATTTAATCCTAGTAAATATTCCCTGTCTTAGGTCAGTTAGGAGCACCACTTTATTTTAAGAATGTGAAATGTCAGAATAATAGTAGAGAGAATTATTTATTTCAGCTTTTATTTCTTTCATCACATTCCCAGTGGGTCTGAAGTTTACAAACACTCAATTAGTATTTGGTAGCATAGCCTATAAATTGTTTAACTTGGGTCAAACGTTTCACGTAGCCTTCCACAAGCTTCCCACAATAAGTTGGGTGAATTTCGGCCCATTCCTCCTGACAGAGCTGGTGTAACTGAGTCAGGTTTGTAGGCCTCCTTGCTCGCACACACTTTTTCAGTTCTGACCACAAATGTTCTATAGGATTGAGGTCAGGGCTTTGTGATGGCCACTCCAATACCTTGACTTTGTTGTCCTTAAGCCATTTTGCCACAACTTTGGAAGTATGTTTGGGGTCATTGTCCATTTGGAAGACCCATTTGTGACCAAGCTTTAACTTCCTGGTTGATGTTTTAAGATGTTGCTTCAATATATCCACATCATTTTCCTGCCTTATGATGCCATCTAGTTTGTGAAATGCCTCAGTCCCTCCTGCAGCAAAGCACCCCCACAACATGATGCTGCCACCCCCGTGCTTCACGGTTGGGATGGTGTTCTTCGGCTTGCAAGCATCCCCCTTTTTCCTCCAAATATAATGAAGGTCATTATGGCAAAATAGTTCTATTTTTGTTTCATCAGACCAGAAGACATTTCTCCAAAAAGTACGATCTTTGTCCCCATGTGCAGTTGCAAACCGTAGTCTGGCTTTTTTATGGAGGTCTTGGAGCAGTGGCTTCTTCCTTGCTGAGTAACCTTTCAGGTTATGTCAAAATATAACACATTTTACTGTGGATATAGATACTTTTGTACCCGTTACCTCCAGCATCTTCACAAGGTCCTTTGCTGTTGTTCTGGAATTGATTTGCACTTTTCGCACCAAAGTACGTTCATCTCTAGGAGCGGTATGGCGGCTGCATGGTCCCATGGTGTTTATACTTGCGTACCATTGTTTGTACAGATGAACGTGGTACCCTCAGGCATTTGGAAATTGCTCCCAAGGATGTACCAGACTTGTGGAGGTCTACAATTTTTTTCTGAGGTCTTGGCTGATTTCTTTTGATTTTCCCATGATGTCAAGCAAATAAGTACTGAGTTTGAAGGTAGGCCTTGAAATACATCCACAGGTACACCGCCAATTAACTCAAATGATGTCAAGAAGCTTCTAAAGCTATGACATTATTTTCTGGAAGTTTCCAAACTGTTTAAAGGCACAGTCAACTTAGTGTATCTAAAGTCCTGACACACTGGAATTGTGATACGGTGAGTTATAAGTGAAATAATCTGTCTGTAAACAATTGTTGGAAAAATTACTTGTGTCATGACAAAATAGATATCATAACCGACTTGCCAAAACTATAGTTTGTTAACAAGACATTTGTTGAGTGGTTGAAAAACAAGTTTTAATGTTTCCAACCTAATTGTATGTAAACTTCTGACTTCAACTGTATATGTTTCAAGCAGACCACCATAGTCCCTGTGCTCAATGCCAAGGTAGCCTGCCTAAATGACTATCGCCCTGCAGCACTCACGTCTGTAGCCATTAAATGCTTTGAAAGGCTGGTCATGTTTCACATCAACACCATCATCCCAGAATCCCTGGACCCATTCCAAATCACATACCGCACCAAACGATCCACAGGTGACACAATCTCTATTGCCCTCCACACTGCCCTTTCCTACCTGGACAAAAGGAACACCTACGTGAGAATGCTGTTCATTGACTACAGCTCAGCATTCAACACCATAGTGCCCTCCAAGCTCATCACTAAGCTGAGGGTCCTTGGACTGAACACCTCCCTCTGCAACTGGATCTTGGACTTCCTTACAGGCTGCCCCCAGGTGGTGAGGGTAGGCAACAACACATCCGCCATGCTGACCCTCCTGTACTCCCTGTTCACCCATGACTGCGTGGACACACATGACTCCAACTCCATTAAGTTTGCCGACGACACGAAGGTGGTATGCCTGATCACAAATGATGAGACCACCTATAGAGAGACCTGACCTCAATGTGAGCAAGACAAAGGAGCTGATTGTGGACTACAGGAAAATGCAGGCCAAGCATGCCCCCATTGACATCTACAGGGCTGTAGTGGAGCTACACCAAGTTCCTTGGTGTCCACATCACGAAGGACCTATCATGATCCAAACACACCAAGACAGTCATGAAGAGGTCACGACAATGCCTATTCCCCCTCAGGAGGCTGAAAAGATTTGGTATGAGACCTCAGATCCTCAAAAGGTTCTACAGCTGCACTGTTGAGAGCATTCTGACTGGTTGCATCGCCGCTTGGTATGGCAACTGCTTGGCATCCGACTGCTCTTCATCCGACCCCAAGGCGCCAGAGAGGGCTTCCTGCCATCCAGGACCTCTATGCCAGGTGGTGTTAGAGGAAGGCCCTAAACAATATCAAAGACTAGAGCCACTCAAGTCAGACTGTTCTCTCAGCTACCGCACAGCAAGCGGTACTGGAGCGCCAAGTCTGGGACCAAAAGGCTCCTTAACAGCTTCTACCCCAAAGCCGTAAGACTGCTGTACACTTTATCAAATGGCTACCTGGACTATTTGCATTGACTAATACAATTTGATTTGAATTAACTTCACCATAACAAAGGGGTTGAATACTTATTGGCTCAAGACATTTCAGCTTTTCATTTTTAATTAATTTGTAAAAATGTCTAAAAACATAATTCCCCCATGACATTATGGGGTATTGTGTTTAGGCCAGTGACAAGATATCTCAATTTAATCCACTTTAAATTCAGGCAGTTACACAACAAAATGTGGAAATGGTCAAGGGGTATGAATACTTTCTGAAGGCACTGTAGACTCCAGGTGTTCTCTATAGCCTGTTGTTTGGTTCAACACATGGTTATAATTGAATGCAACTGAACACGGTGTTAGCTCAGTAACCATAGTTCCATTTAATTGAAAGTAATATAGCAGTGTAAGATACAATCTTGATGTTCCTCCAAGAACATTCACAGTGGAGCACTGAAGAGAGTCATGTCAAGAAGACATTTTCAAGTCTTCCTAACAACGAGTCCTATGCCTGGAGGGAGAGGTGTCGTTGGCTGGCCTGGTGTTACCCATGGGTATACCGTATGACAGGACCACTGAGTACTAGAATGGCTTACCAATGAAACAATGTCTCCTTCATGTTGTCATGACATTGGCCTGGGGGATAAGTTTATGACAGTCATAAATACCTCTTCCCCCATTTTCCTCTCTCTACCCTACTGAGGTTACATTTGCAAAACCCTTGGTTAACATAGAGATTCGGGGAACATCAGAAGGTGGGGGGAAATTAACTATATTCTGGTAATCCGAACAATTGAACATATGCAGTGGTACTTAATGAATATGATGTCAGTTCGGTTGTCATCTGAGACATTCTCATCAATGATAAGATGACATAAACTCTACAGTGGAAAGTCTACACATCAGAGTTATCGCATTCACATGGAATTGTTGTTCAATTTAAATGTTTGAATATGAAATTATTTGTGATGGGATGAAATGTGATTTTAGCTTCTAAAATGTGAGATGTGGGTTTTTATAAGATAGGGCTGCTCACTCAGTGGCCCGCCCACGTGAAGAGACAGAGGTTGTAAACTATGAAACACACCCCTTTTCTCCCTTCCTATATAAAGCCTTGACGATAACATAACTTCCTGTTCCGATGATGTGAGGACGACGGTCCTATGTCAGAATGGTTCAGATATTAACTACAGAACGAAGCCAACATCAGCGTGAGCTTTGGTTGTGAATGTTATGAACTTTGAACTCTTATTCACTACAGAAGTGATACCTCCTAGCCGTTGAGTTAGCAACCGCAGCTGCAAACGCAAGTTAGGAAGGAACAGACAGAGTATCCCGTCTATCACACAACGACGTTACTACAACTTATCCAATTGACCACCAGAGACATTCTTCAAAGGACAGAGGACTCGGTTTGGCAACACGGTCTTCCATCTACCACCAACCTACTGAAGCGCAGCTCAGAGTAAATATTTATTACATTTTCCTTTTCCAAATGGGCTGTAATTTAGAATGCATAAGACACTGTATTTACGATAGCACAGCTTTTTCCCTTTGTTCCTCAGTCTCCCGCTCTTTCACTCAACCCAGCCCCTTTTCCTTTGTGTAACAAGCTGTCATATCTGTTCCGCCCGCTAGAGACGTTTTCTTTTATGACGTAATTTGTAATCAAGTTATGATTAATTGTGTGTATGTGCAATTCTGTGTGATTAGTTAGGTATTTAGTAAATAAATAATTAAACCCAATTTTGTATTGCTGTTTCAACTTGTTACCCAGGGTTTGTGCAGATAAAAGAATTTACAACTTTCAGATGAGACTGAATTGAGGTGACGATTGATATTGACTGCTATGGATGTAAAATATTACTAGGTCTTTAAGAGTTTATTCGGAAGATAACAGCTCTATAAATATTATTTCGTGGTGCCCGACTCTCTAGTTAATTCCATTTACATTAGCTCAATCAGGTAATAGTAATTACGGATAAATTATTTTATAGAATAGCATGTCATATCACTTAATCCGGCATAGCCAAAGACACGACAATGTATTACACCTCATTACACCAACCTACAGAAGTTTGATAGATTCTGAAACAGCTGATTCACGCCATATTTAAAAGTGGAAGGACTTATTATCAATTATCAAGTCCATATGATTTTTCAATACCAAAAGAAAGCGATAGAAAGATACATTGTATGACTTACATTGAATTATACCTCCTGAATGGTGTTGTCTGTATTGTGATGCTTGAATATTGAAAACGTTGTGAAAAATCCAAAACAGCCGAAGTGAAGTCTTGACAAAAGATCAAAAGCCTTGCCTTTGGTTCTAGAATGTTCTAGAATGTCTCCGGTTTAAAAAACAAGAAATGCCAGTAGCGCTGGTGTTGTTGTGCAATAGCATTCATCATTTAGACGATAAATATAAGCCTTAAGGCATTGATTTCCAGAACAAAACTCTATAATGGTTGCCAGGGGAGGCTGTTCAATAGAAACTCACCTAACAGCAACAAGTGAAACAGTTTCACTTATTGACAAATAGGAACATGAAAAAAAATCACAAGAATGTAACCTTGGGATTTAATTGCTGCCGATCAATAGCAATGTACAGGACTGTGTTGAGTCTGTTGACTCATTCTGTTGATGAGTGAGGAAGGCTTTCAGTCAAGAATACAAGACGGCTATCAATAGCATCCATCTTATTAAAGGACAGAGAAAATCGATTGTATACAGTATAGGGCTAAAGCTTGACTGTAGACCATTAGACTGCCTCAGACCTTTTTGTTGCAGTTACCTTGAAACGTGTACCACTGAAATGTACTTGTTGTGAATGTCTGTACATTAACATGTATTTTAAAGCATGGTGTGAGACACAAAGCATGGTGCTGTACATTGCCACTGACCAGCCTGGTTGGTAGTGATGTTGATGGACACGTGCTGGGCAGGGTAGGGGCTCTTGTTGGTGACTCCATTGATAGCGTGTATCTCAAAGGCGTAGGGGGTGTGGGCCCACAGGTTACTGATGAACACCCTGGTCTCAGTCAGGCCCTGCTGCCTGGGCACATACTCCACGTTGTCATCACAGTGGGAGCACAACGGCCGATCCGCACGGCACTTCCTGCACACGATGTTGTAGGTGACGTCATCGCGGGCGCCAGTCTCCCTAGGCGGGTGCCACTCCAGGATCACCGAGGTCTCGTTGACGATGGAGATGACATTCCTGGGACCAGAGGGGACACCTTTAAAAGACAGGGAATGCAATGCAGACATTAATATACTGAACAATATGTAGCACTGTTTCCACAACCTGCAAAAACTGTAATATGACACTGCAACAAGACACTGCACTCTGATGTGAAAGAGATATTAGGATCAACCATAGTGATCAACAAAAATTGTAATTCAGATGTAAATGTTTAGGATGATTCCTCATGAAAAAATAACAAAAAATAACAACAAAAAATACCATTAAGGGCCCTTTGGAGTCTTAAAGGAAGCCTGGGTAAGGCCAAAATGTCACAAATATTCCAACTTCAATTAATTATTTCTCAATTATGCTTTAAGGTACAAATGTCAAATGCATGGCAACAATCCTTCCTCAAAATGACCCTTCTATGGATTAAATGTCTTGAAAATCTAGTTTTGTGAGGAATCACCTTATAGCACTGATGCCACCTACTCATTTCAGTTCCACCTGCTCATTTCAGTCCCACCTGCTCATTTCAATCACAAGATGTACACACACACACATACATAATGTAACTCCCCCTGTTTTACTAGTCATCTGTAATGTGGGCAAATACATAATGTGCATTACATTTAGTCAGAGATACAGTATGTAGTATGTATCTATGTATGGCTCTGTATTTAGCTGAAATGATTCCCTACTGATGGTTATTACACATCATGCAGTTGCCATTTAGCCCATGTGTTTTTGATGTGCACGTGTTGCAACAATACCATTAACATGACAGAGCACATCATGGGAGCAGAAATTACACCACTCAATCACCCCCTTCAACCAACCTCATCCTGCTCACCCACATTCACACATACTGGTCTCTATCTCTCCTCCACTAAAATAGTTTTCCCTACATTTAACATTTACCTTTCATCTGGCAATGGGATCCCTGCCAGGGAATTTTGGTTTTGTTGTGCACCGTTTCTATCTCTGTGTTTAAGTCAATATTTTGTGACGATAATAGATTTTATCTGAGTTTTTTGCCATTCATGTTTCTATGCACATATTTCCCTATAGTGGCTGTATGCTTCTCAAACCTTGTACTCACAAAGGCCCAACAATCACTGTGGTGCTCCAATCTTCAGAAGTGATTTGACCATTCGACCAGTGAATCAAGAGGTGACAGATGATTGGGTTGGTTGACCAATTTAACATATGCCTTTCTGGTAGCAGTTTCCCACGGGGCGGAAGGTAGCCTAGTGGTTAGAGCGTTGGACTAGTAACTGAAGGGCTGCAAGATTGAATCCCCGAGCTGACAAGGTCAAAATCTGTTGTTCTGCCCCTGAACAAGGCAGGTAGTCCACTGTTCCTAAGCCATAATTGTAAATAAGAATTTGTTCTTAACTGACTTGCCTAATTAAAAATATATAAATGTACTGTACACACAGGGGTCTGACCATGCCTTAGCAGCCTGAGCTTTCTCTCCTCTACTTTTCCTCTCCCTAAGTCACAGCTGTGATCTGATTGGTCTATATTCCGGCTTTTATATTAGTCTCTCTTTCTGATCCACCTCCTCACACTCTCTCTCTCGCTGTGAAGGGCAAAACCAGCAGTGTGAGTCTGAGGACTCCTCCAGTAGTCTAATTGTCAGCTGCTGGGGAGAAGAGTGGCCGGGCTCTACACAGCAACTCTACAGTAGCTAGCAGTAGACTAGCCAAGGGAGGGAAGACGAGCAAGATTCAGGAGATCTTGTACACAACAACAATCACAGTGAAGCAGAGCCATATGTAGAGATCTATTGTGAACACTGCAATGTATGAGCATACTGTTTGTTCAAACATGTAATTATGTAGATGTGGAAGTATCTTGATATGACTGTAAGTCGGTGTTGATGGCCATGTGTGGCCATCTCTAATTTGAGACTCTTTTAGCTGGGATGACTCGGTTCACACAACACAGGGTCACTGGTCCTTTGTCAAAAGCCTGTCTGTGCTTAATAGGGCCCAATGTCTTTGACCTGCTTCTCAGCTTTGACAAAAAAACTATGGAGGGGTTGAGAAGACTGATGTGATCACCACTTAACAGCTAATTTTACCTGCCATTATGGCCACTCTCTCCTTACCTCTTTCATTTGTGAGAGGATCTAATTTGTCCACAGCGTTAGTTACCGTTCTCTGCCTCTCTCCCCCATTGTCCATCAGCTGCAGGAGTCAAGGTTGATTTGGCTCAGTGGCACAGGGCCGCCATACACCAAGCTGAGTTATCGACACCCAGACCCACAGACCGGTCTGTAGATCCATGCTAATTACGTTTACATTTTAGTAATTTAGCAGACACTCTAATGAACTTGAGAGTAATTGAAACTGCACTTTGTCCCCCTGTCCTCAGGCACGCGACAGGGGGGTAATCGTTTTGCCATTGGCTAGCCTTTGATGGATAACCAGTCTTCTGCACAAAACTAGCAGGAGGCCTCAGAGTGAAAGAGCCAAAGGGTTAGCTAACATTCTGTAGCTAACATGCAATTAAAAGTGTATAATTCACTTTTTTCTCCTCAATACATATTTACATACTGTAACTAGTTACAATAACAGTTCACATATGGAGAAACCATAATTCAGTCCATACAAGAAGTCTCCGTAGATTCATCGAAAGCCAAAAAAGTTTGCATTAATTTCTGTGAGCAAACAGTGAGCAAAAAAAATAGGTAAAAAAAAATAATCTTGTGCATTGACTGTCCAAACTATTCTGCAGTAACTTGATAGGCCCCTCACATGAAAGACAACCCCAGCAAGACCAAGAGCTAAAGGATAAACCCAACAGCACACCATCTGACTCCATCTGGAAGTCTGTCGGCACTCGACTCCACACGCTAACAATCACACCTCAGTTTACACAGCTAGGCCTCACATCCACATCCAGGATCACTTCTTCCTTGGCCAGACCAGTTCTTTTGTGCCCAGAGGGAAATAACAGGCCAGACTGTGACTGTATCAGGCATTCCTGACACCCTGTAGAGAGGCCCATGACAAAACTGCCCTTTAGTGTTCAGAAAAGGGAATTACATGATTCAATTCAAAGTTATTTCACAGGGACATTTGTTTAAGTTTTATTATAGTATCTACAGGTAACTGCCAAAATAAAAGGAAACAACAAGATAATGTGTCTTAATAGGGTGTTGGGCCACGAACCAGAATAGCTTCAATGCACCTTGGCATAGATTCTAAGTGTCTGGAACTCAATTGGAGGGACGCGACAGCATTCTTCCACAATAAATTCCATAATTTGGTGTTTTGTTGATTGTGGTGGAAAATGCCATCTCAGGCACCAATCCAGAATCTCCCATAAGTTTCCAATTGGGTTGAGATCTGGTCTGGTTAACATAGTTTGCATGCTCATCAAACTATTCAGTGACCACTCGTGCCCTGCGGATTGGGGGCATTGTCAACCTATGGTGGCATAGCAATGATAGCCAAAATAATGGCAATTTTTATACATGACGGGATGTTAATTGCTTACTTAATTCCGGAAAGACACCTGTGTGGAAGCACCTGCTAAAAATATACTTTGTGTCCCTCATTTACTCAAGTGTTTGCATTATTCTGGCAGTTACTTGCAGCTAGTAATTCCAGTAGTATACCATTAGTGTTGTCCCTTGAATTTAAACAGGAGTCTGTGACTTGACATCCTAACAAAGAACAGCCAAAGGAGGTTTTAATGGGTATGTCTCAGAGACAAATTGGTTTTTGCATGTCAATCTATTCTAGACTACAGTACTCAGTGCTTCTGCCATGTGCTATATCAATACCCAAGGGGCACAGCAGTCTGAAACTGTCTGCTCTAAAGATGCCAAGGCGGCTTTAACATTCAACCATGCCTTTCAAGGTAAAACCCATGAGAGGCCATTTCAATTCCAATCCGAGCAACAGCTTATTTTTATGTTTTCATGACGACCTTTTGTAGCTGTCAATGTCTGCGTGTGAAAGCAAAGGGAAGATGGTGTGTGTCGGTACACAACCTGCATATTTCATGAAACTGAGTGATGATTCTGGGTTAGAGATGACCATGTGTAAGGACCGACACTGCAGATGAGAAGCAGGAACGAGGAGTGAACATTTTAATATAGCACAAACAGTAAACAGGACAGGAACAATGTCAGCACCGGGTAACATAACAACATACGAACATTAATACAGCAGCGGGGAACAGAGCTGGGGAACTGACAAATATAGGGGAGGTAATAAAACAGGTGATTGAGTCCAGGTGAGTCCAATAATTCGCTGATGCGTGTGACGAGGGAACCAGGTGTGCGATATGATGGTGGCAGGAGTGCGCAGTGCTGGGCAGCCTGGCACCCAAAGAGCGCCAGGGAGAGAGAGCGGGAACCGGCGTGACAGTACTTGCCCCTCTAGGGGCGCCACCTGGCATCCCACCTGGACGAGCCTGACGGGCCGGCCGAAGCATGGGTGCTGGACCAGCCGGCTGGGGTGTAGGAGCCTGGCGAACAGGCTGAGGCGTGGGAGCCTGCACAAACCGGCTGAGGCGTGGTAGCCTGACGATCTGGTTGAGGTGTGACAGTCTGACGATCCCATTGGGACGTGGGAGCCTGGTGAGCCAGCTGAGGCGTAAAAACCTGACGATCCGGCTGAGGCATGACGTGGGATGGGAGCCTGCCGAGCCAACCAGGGAAACGAAACCTCGAGCCAACTAGGGCATGGAAGCCCGACGATCCAGCTAAGGCATCCCCGGTTCCATCGGCGGCAGCCCCCGGACCCGACGTCACCACCAACTGAAAAGCCATCAGTGCCCGATGCTTCATTTGAAGGCTGCTACATTCTGTAAGAACCGACGCTGGAGATGAGAAGCAGGTATGGGGAGTCAACATTTAATTTGGAACCGACATAGAACAGGAACGACAATTAATACCGCATCCGTGGATCGCTGGGGAACAGACAAATATAGGGGAGGTAATAATCAAATCAAAGTTTATTTGTCACGTGCGCCGAATACAACATGTGTAGACAATACAGGGAAATGCTTGCTTACAGGCTCTAACCAATAGTGCAAAAAAGGTATTTGGTGAACAATAGGTAGGTAAAGAAATAAAACAACAGTAAAAAGACAGGCTATATACAGTAGCGAGCCTACATACAGGCACCGATTAGTCAGGCTGATTGAGGTAGTATGTACATGTAGATATGGTTAAAGTGACTGATATGGTTAAAGTGACTAAAACAGGTGATTGAGTCCAATAATTCGCTGATGCAAGTGACGAGGGAAGCAGATGTGTGTAATGACGGTGGCAGGAGTGCGCAGTGCTGGGCAGCCTAGCACCCAGAGCGCCAGGGAGAGAGAGCGGGAGCAGGTGTGACACTATGTCCCTGTTTTTACATACAGTGGGGAGAACAAATATTTGATACACTGCCGATTTTGCAGGTTTCCCTACTTACAAAGCATGTAGAGGTCTGTAATTTTTATCATAGGTACACTTTAACTGTGAGAGACGGAATCTAAAACAAAAATCCAGAAAATCACATTGCATGATTTTTAAGTAATTCATTTGCATTTTATTGCATGACATAAGTATTTGATACATCAGAAAAGCAGAACCTAATATTTGGTAGAGAAAACTTTGTTAGCAATTACAGAGATCATACGTTTCCTGTTGTTTTTGACAAGGTTTGCACACACTGCAGTGGGGATTTTGGCCCACTCGTCCATACAGATCCTTCAGGTTTCGGGGCTGTCGCTGGGCAATACAGACTTTCAGCTCCCTCCAAAGATTTTCTATTGGGTTCAGGTCTGGAGACTGGCTAGGCCACTCCAGGACCTTAAGATGCTTCTTACGGAACCACTCCTTAGTTGCCCTGGCTGTGTGTTTCGGGTCGTTGTCATGCTGGAAGACCCAGCCACGACCCATCTTCAATGCTCTTACTGAGGGAAGGAGGTTGTTGGCCAAGATCTCGCGACACATGGCCCCATCCATCCTCCCCTCAATACGGTGCAGTCGTCCTGTCCCCTTTGCAGAAAAGCATCCCCAAAGAATGATGTTTCCACCTCCATGCTTCACGGTTATGATGGTGTTCTTGGGGTTGTACTCATCCTTCTTCTTCCAAACACGGCGAGTGGAGTTTAGACCAAAAAGCTTGATTTTTGTCTCATCAGACCACATGACCTTCTCCCATTCCTCCTCTGGATCATCCAGATGGTCATTGGCAAACTTCAGACGGGCCTGGACATGCGCTGGCTTGAGCAGGGGGACCTTGCGTGCGCTGCAGAATTTTAATCCATGATGGCGTAGTGTGTTACTAATGGTTCACTTTGAGACTGTAGTCCCAGCTCTCTTCAGGTCATTGACCAGGTCCTGCTGTGTAGTTCTGGGCTGATCCCTCACCTTCCTCGTGATCATTGATGCCCCACAAGGTGAGATCTTGCATGGAGCCCCAGACCGAGGGTGATTGACCATCATCTTGAACTTTTTCCATTTTCTAATAATTGCGCCAACAGTTGTTGCCTTCTCACCAAGCTGCTTGCCTATTGTCCTGTAGCCCATCCCAGCCTTGTGCAGGTCTACAATTTAGCCCTGATGTCCTTACACAGCTCTCTGGGCTTGGCCATTGTGGAGAGGTTGGAGTCTGTTTGATTGAGTGTGTGGACAGGTGTCTTTTATACAGGTAATGAGTTCAAACAGGTGCAGTTAATACAGGTAATGAGTGGAGAACAGGAAGGCTTCTTAAAGAAAAACTAACAGGTCTGTGAGAGCCGGAAATCTTATTGGTTGGTAGGTGATCAAATACTTATGTCATGCAATAAAATGCAAATGAATTACTTAAAAATCATACAATGTGATTTTCTGCATTTTTGTTTTAGATTCCGTCTCTCACAGTTAAAGTGTACCTATGATAAAAATTACTGACCTCTACATGCTTTGTAAGTAGGAAAACCTGCAAAATCTCAGTGTATCAAATACTTGTTCTCCCCACTGTATATGTGTATGTGTGTACATATGTGTGCATAATGCGTCTGTGTGTGTGTGTGTGTGTGTGTGTGTGTGTGTGGGAGCACGATGACCACAGACTTAATATGAGGAGTTAATCTCACAGCTACAGACATTAACATGCTTGCCTCTGCGTAAGGCGGAGCTGATATGTGAATGTAGGATGGGTCTCATCACTCCTTTCCCAGGTGGAGTAATAGCTACTGTCTCTGACTCCAGGTAATTAGCATTGATGTTTTGCCAGGTCCACACGCTGTGCAACACTGCTGGCTTGCCGTAAGGGTGCTGCTTCAATTACAATAATTGAAACATCAACGTTCTCCTCTTCACCAGTATGGCAAGGCCCAGGATAGGGCCGGATGAAGGCTTCCAGGAGGGGATACATAGGGGTACAGGTAGTTCCAACAGGGAGGTATGGAGGGGGGCCTGATGTTTAATAGGTGTAGTAGTGATAGGTCTTTGAAGGAGCAGGGGGCTCAGCGGTGAGGCTCCATGGTTAAAGTGTAGTGTTGCTCTCCTGCTGACAGAGCGGAGAGCGTATCAATCCATCACCCTGCTAATCTGACAGAGGGAGCAGCAGAATACCACCCCACTCTACACACCTTGGTTTGCCTGATGCCTACTGATACTGCCTGATGCCTACTGATACTGTTCTACTGCACAGTCTGTGAGCAGGGGGAAACAGTAGAGACAGTGTGTGTGTGTCCTCACAAGGATATTAAAACAAAAAATTCAGACAAGTGGGGACATTTCGCCGGTCCCCACATGGAAAAATGTAATTTTAGGTTTAGGGGTACAATTAGGATTAGAATTATGGTTAGGGGTTAGGTTTAGGGTTAGCGTGCGTGTGTGTACGTTCTTGTGTGTGTGTGTGTGTGTGTGTGTGTGTTTGTGTGTTCTGAAATCCCCCTTCATCTGTAAGATAATTTGGTGAATAGTAAGTAGAATAAATATGTGAGTTAATAACATGCAAACGGTAACAAGGATGCTTAGATGTACACCCCCAACGAGGCTGACTTCAAGGGAGCTCTGCTCCATACTGTTTCCTCAGAGATCTGCCTTCCACAACTGTGCAGAGCTTTCAAGTGAACTGTTCTCAATTAAGCACTCAATCAGTGGGGGGGGGTAATTATTTAAGCTGATACATCCTGTTTTACATCAACTGTGAGAGGTTAAGGACACGGGTGGGCCCTGCGGTTCAACCATGCATTCATTACATTGATTACAGCTGCAGAATCATATATGAATGCACACTTCACCACTGTAAACATACACTATGCAGCTGCTGTCTCTGTCTGTGTCTTTTGAGTACTTTTAACAGTAAAAGTGGTGAGTGGGAGTAGTTAAAAAAACAGGGTGACGGTTGGTTTCTGAATCAAATTCCAAACAACTACCCTAAAATCTACTCACATTGGCTAAATGTATAAAATGGTATGAAGACTGTTAGTCATTGTAGGGAGGTAAGCGGAGAAACTCTGATATCGTCATCTGTTCCTCTCTCACCTCTTTTCATTTTTAGTCCTTCTCGTTCCATAAAATTGAGAGGAAGACATTTTGTGTGAGTGTGGATGGTTTATGACTTGCTAATGGTTACAGGGACATGGTCCCACGTGGCGGCTGTGGTGGAACAAAGCGTGTTTGAGAGAAAAAGCCTATATGAGGCCTGCAGTCAGGAGCACTGTTCAATTACACCCACAAACAACAGCTGTAAACTATCTAAATGCTTACCTACGGGTCCTTGAAATAGTGACATGAGGAATAAATACACGGTGAATAACTAATAACAATGACAAGTAAAAAATAAGATGGCTATATACAGGGAGTACCAGTACCAAGTCGATGTGCAAGGGCACGAGGTAATTGAGGTAGTTATGTACAGTGTATTTGGAAAGTTGTCAGACCCCTTACATTTTTCCACATTTTGATACGTTACAGCCTTTTTTAAATGGAATTAAACAATGTTTTCCCTCAATCTACAAACAATAGGCCATAATAACAAAGCGAAAACAGGTTTTTAGAAATGTTAGCAAATGTATTAATAATAAAAAACAGAAATACCTTATTTACATAAGTATTCAGACCCTTTGCTATGAGACTCGAAATTGAGCTCCTTGAGATGTTTCTAGAACTTGAATGGAGTCCACTTGCGGTAAATTCAATTGATTGGACATGATTTGGAAAGGCACACACCTGTCTATATAAGGTCCACAGTTGACAGTGCATGTCAGAGCAAAAACCAAGCCATGAGGTCGAAGGAATTGGCCGTAGAGCTCCGAGACAGGATTGTATCGAGGCACAGATCTAGGGAAGGGTACAAAAACATTTCTGCAGCATTGAATGTCCCCAATACCACAGTGGCCTCCATTATTCTTAAATGGAAGAAGTTTGGAATCAGCAAAACTCTTCCTAGAGCTGGTCACCCGGCCAAACTGAGTAATCAGGGGAGAAGGGCGGTGACCAAGAACTCGATGATCACGCTGACAGAGCTCCTCTGTGGAGATGGGAGAACCTTCCAGAAGGACAACCAGGACAACTCTGTTAGAGTGGCCAGACAGAAGCCACTCCTCAGTAAAAGGCACATGACAGTCCGCTTGGAGTTTGCCAAAAGGCACATAAAGGACTCTCAGACCATGAGAAACAAGCTTCTCTGGTCTGATGAAACCAAGATTGAACTATTTGGCCTGAATGCCAAGCGTCACGTAAGGAGGAAACCTGTCACCATCCCTACTGAAAGATTATTGGAATCTGTGTGGGTAGCTGGACAGGTAGGATGACTGACAGTGAAGGTGAACAGGTGGTCACGTGTCAGGTGACAGAGGAATGGATGAGACTGAGGCAGGAATTCCTTTAACCATAAAGTGGCATATTTACTGAGTAGTCTGTGCTGCATCACAAAGGAAACAAATAACATGTATCCAATCAGATTCATAATCAAAGATCAAATCATATCATTCATTATTAACACAAGTTAGGGAGGTCAACAGTTCAGTTCATTAAGTCAATAGTAATCATCCGCGAGTCATTTAGGCTCGTAACTATTTATCATAAATCATGAAAGAATACAAACAGTGAATGGTTATACAATCTATAATCCCCATCAAAGTCAATCAGTTAGCAAACAATGACGTTTCTCATTTCACTCTTTCAATTGTCTTCATGTGTACATATAATTCATTTCAATACATATGAACCATATCGATTGCATAATTGGCCTATGAGGATCCGTAGGGCCGTGATCATTGACAATTCACATTACACAATATGTTTGAAGCGTGCGCTCCAAGCTGCGCTCCGCGGTAAAACCTATAAACAATAACTGAATGGCCCACTCTCCCGATCGCCACAGATAATTCAGATGAAAGGTAACATAGTCGGTGGACTTACGTGGATTCATGGACGCACAGAACTTCTGGATCAGATGGAGTTAAGGAAGAGAAAGCAGCGAGATCAGGCGATGGCAATTTCCTCCTTTTATGGAGTTGAGATCTGTCGGACATTTCCACCTGACCTAATTAGAGCGCCCCTGGTCCAGCTGAGTAAATGGCAATGAATTAAAGGAGTATTCCACCAACTCCATGGGCCTTTTCTACACCTACGGTGAAGCATGGTGGTGTCAGGCTAATTCTGTTGGGATGTATTTCAGTGGCAGGGACCGGGAGACTAGTCAGGATCGAGGGAAAGATGAACGGAGGAAAGTACAGAGAGATCCTTGATGAAAACCTGCTAACGAGCGCTCAGGACCTCAGACTGGTACGAATGTTCACCTTCCAACAGGATAATGACCCTAAGCACACAGTCAAGACAATGCAGGAGTGGCTTCTGGACAGATGTCTGAATGTCCTTGGGTGGCCCAACCAGAGCCCGGACTTGAACCCGATCTAACATCTCGGGAGAGACCTGAAAATAGCTGAGCAGCAACGCTCCCCATCCAAACGGACAGAGCTTGAGATGATCTGCAGAGAAGAATGGGAGAAACTTCCCAAATACTGTTGTGCCAACCTTGTAGCATCATACCCTAAAAGACTTGAGGCTGTAATCGCTGCCAAAGGTGCTTCAACAAAGTACTGAGTAAGGGTCTGAATACCTGTGATACTTCAGTTTTGTATGTTGTGGGTGAACAGTACAGGAGGGGACTAAGCACACACCCCTGAGGGGCCCTGTGTTGATGGTCAGCGTTGCGGATGTTGTTGCCTACCCTAACTACCTGGGGGGTGGCCCATCAGGAAATCCAGGATCCAGTTACAGTGGAAGGTGTTCAATGCCAGGGTCCTAAGCTTGGTGGTGAGCTTGGAAGGCACCATGTTGTTGAATGCTGAGCTGTAGTCAATGAACAGCATTTTGACTCATCTGTGGATCTGTTGGGGCAGTACGCAAATTGGAGCGGGTCCAGGGTGTTTGGGATGATGGTGTTGATGTGAGCCATGAGCAGATTTTCAACACATCTCATGGCTAAAGACGTGAGTGCCAAAGGGCAATAGTCATTTAGGCAGGTTACCTTGGCGTTCTTGGGCACAGGGACTATGGTGGTTTTCTTGAAACATATACAGTGGGGCAAAAAAGTATTTAGTCAGCCACCAATTGTGCAAGTTCTCCCACTTAAAAAGATGAGAGAGGCCTGTAATTTTCATCATAGGTACACTTCAACTATGACAGACAAAATTAGAAAAAAAATCCAGAAAATCACATTGTAGGATTTTTTATGAATTAATTTGCAAATTATGGTGGAAAATAAGTATTTGGTCACCTACAAACAAGCAAGATTTCTGGCTCTCACAAACCTGTAACTTCTTCTTTAAGAGGCTCCTCTGTCCTCCACTCATTACCTGTATTAATGGCACTTGTTTGAACTTGTTATAAGTATAAAAGACACCTGTCCACAACCTCAAAAGGTCACACTCCAAACTCCACTATGGCCAAGACCAAAGAGCTGTCAAAGGACACCAGAAACAAAATTGTAGACCTGCACCAGGCTGGGAAGACTGAATCTGCAATAGGTAAGCAGCTTGGTTTGAAGAAATCAACTGTGGGAGCAATTATTAGGAAATGGAAGACATACAAGACCACTGATAATCTCCCTTGATTTGGGGCTCCACGCAAGATCTCACCCCGTGGGGTCAAAATGATCACAAGAACGGTGAGCAAAAATCCCAGAACCACACGGGGGACCTAGTGAATGACCTGCAGAGAGCTGGGAACAAAGTAACAAAGCCTACCATCAGTAACACACTACGCCGCCAGGGACTCAAATCCTGCAGTGCCAGACTTGTCCCCCTGCTTAAGCCAGTACATGTCCAGGCCCGTCTGAAGTTTGCTAGAGAGCATTTGGATGATCCAGAAGAAGATTGGGAGAATGTCATATGGTCAGATGAAACCAAAATATAACTTTTTGGTAAAAACTCAACTTGTCGTGTTTGGAGGACAAAGAATGCTGAGTTGCATCCAAAGAACACCATACCTACTGTGAAGCATGGGGGTGGAAACATCATGCTTTGGGGCTGTTTTTCTGCAAAGGGACCAGGACGACTGATCTGTGTAAAGGAAAGAATGAATGGGGCCATGTATCGTGAGATTTTGAGTGAAAACCTCCTTCCATCAGCAAGGGCATTGAAGATGAAACGTGGCTGGGTCTTTCAGCATGACAATGATCCCAAACACACCGCCCAGGCAACGAAGGAGTGGCTTCGTAAGAAGCATTTCAAGGTCCTGGAGTGGCCTAGCCAGTCTCCAGATCTCAACCCCATAGAAAATCTTTGGAGGGAGTTGAAAGTCCGTGTTTCCCAGCAACAGCCCCAAAACATCACTGCTCTAGAGGAGATATGCATGGAGGATTGGGCCAAAATACCAGCAACAGTGTGTGAAAACCTTGTGAAGACTTACAGAAAACGTTTGACCTCTGTCATTGCCAACAAAGGGTATATAACAAAGTATTGAGAAACTTTTGTTATTGACCAAATACTTATTTTCCACCATCATTTGCAAATAAATTAATAAAAAATCCTACAATGTGATTTTCTTCTCATTTTGTCTGTCATAGTTGAAGTGTACCTATGATGAAAATTACAGGCTTCTCTCATCTTTTTAAGTGGGAGAACTTGCACAATTGGTGGCTGACTAAATGCTTTTTTGCCCCACTGTAGGTATTACACACCGGGTCGGGGGTGGGTAGAAAATGTCAGTGAAGACACTTGCCAGCTGGTCAGTGCATTCTCTGAGTATATGTCCTGGTATTATGTCTGGCCATGCGGGCTTTCGAATGTTAACCTGCTTAAGAAAGGTCTTACTCACAGCTCGTCTGGTAGGCTTGCGTCACTGGGCAGCTCGCGGATGGGTTTCCCTTTGTAATCCGTGATAGTTTGCGAGCCCTGCCACATTTGTGGCGTGTCAGAGCCGGCATAGGATTCAGTCTTAGTCCTGTATTGATACTTTTCTTGTTTGATGGCTCGTTGGTGGTCGTATATGTATTTCTTATAAGGATTAGTGTTATGCTCCTTGAAAGTGGCAGCTCTAGCCTTTAGTTTAGTGCAGATGTTGCCTGTAATACATGGATTCTGGTTAGGGTATATAGGTTCGGTCACTGTGAGGACGAAGTTGTCAATGCACTTGTTAATGAAGCCGGTGACTGATGTGATAAACTCCTCAATGTTATTGGATGAATCCTGGAACATATTCCAGAATGTGCTAGCGAAACAGTCCTGTAGCTGGCCTTCTAGGCAGAGTTGCAAAGAAAAAGCAATCTCTCAGACTGGCAAATAAAAATAAAATATTAAGATGTGCAAAAGAACACAGACACTGGACAGAGGAACTCTGCCTAGAAGGGCCAGCATCCCGGAGTCGCTTCTTCACTGTTGACGTTGAGACTGGTGTTTTGCGGGTACTATATAGCCAATGTAGTCTCGCCAGGATTCCGCCTCGCCTGCCTCTTTTCACTTCCGCTGATCACTGTTCTGATCTGCAGAAACTGTTTTCGGTCATAGGACATGATGACGGAGACATTATGTACAAAAAAAGTTAAGATCAGCTTAAAAAAAATACAAAATAGCAGAATCAGTCAGGAGCCCGTAAGACTGCTGCTATCCACTGCAGCACCATATCAACTAACCTGTCTCTGGAGTTAATAGCTAGTGGATTAGAGAGGAAACACAGAGAGAGAGAACGTGTATCGGGGCAGAAGAGAGGGATTGGGAGCAAGAGGGAGAGTGTGCACACTGATGGGTGGGGAACATAAGAATGTGTATAACTGATGTGAGCAAGGAACATGACTAATAACAATGATGTTTGTGCTGTAGGTCCAATACATTATCACTGCATATTGAATATGCTTGAATTGCCCAGCCAATGCTGTTCTTCTCAGACCATTTTAAAATTATATTTCCAAATCTGAGGTGTATAATTACTAGTAATATATCATTTGTTGAATTACTTGTGAGGCACAGCTGAGTATAGTAATTAGGTTGTTATTTTATTTGATTGGACTGATGGTCTGCATCTAGTCAATTTGAGAGGAGGGAGGGATGGAGGGAGGGAGAGCAGCGGGGAGGCTGCCTCTCACCCGATTCTCCGCCCATTTGCTCTCCCTCCCTTCGGTGAGAAAGGGGACAGTCTTCCAGCTGATGGCAAAACTCAAGTCGCACTGCATTATTTCTGCCTCATGCACTAATTCATGTTGTTACTCCTATGACCAGAAATATTCCTCAATGTTAAAAGACATAAGCCGCTAATAATAACAACCCAAGCTTATTGAAATACTTTGTAATACTCATTCATTGCAGCTGCAGTGCTGGTTGTAGTGTGACTGGAAGTGGAAATAGGGAGAACGCGCATTCTATGACTTATAAAAGTGTTGACAGTGCTGAACTTAAACATGAGCTTACTCATTTTAAACAGCAACTCTTTGCTGTATTTGTTGAGTTTCTCTCCAGTCATGGTTTTAAAAGTTTTTAAATCTCACAGTATCAACTTTGCTGTGTGTTCGAGGCTTAAGGCTCTGGGAAACTGTGCCGATAAGTAGATCTGAGCGATCTGATTGGCCAGCGGTAGGCCTATAGGTGCACTTGATTTGCTATCTGGGCCTGTTGGGTAGGTGGAGTTCTACCTTCAAAATGGGAACACTTTGCCTTTCCAGTGCTATGGCTGCTGAATCAAGTGCACCTATCGCCAACAGCACAAAACAAATAAAAAAATAGGAACGCAAGGCTTTGTCGTTGGGTATTTTACAGAGATGTTTGGTGATCAACTACGAAAGCTTGGAGATCTCTCGCTCTCTCTCTCTCCTATTGGGACCTAAAGATGCTTCGAAGACCCAACTCTACAACCCGAGAAGTACCTTCATCCTGCTAATCACGTTAACACAGGAGCTGGGGATGGAGGGATGGAGAGAGAGAGAAGTGAGGGATTAAGGCCTTTCTGAAGTACTTCTCCAGGGTTTCACAGCGGGGCCCCACTACTCTGGCTGGAGAAGCCGGAGGGTAGGGGGGGTAATGAGGATTGTAACAGCACTGAAGGTCCAGGCTCAGCAGGAGGCCAGGCCTCAACACTGAGCCATCGCTAAGTCACATGAAAGGAGGGAGAAAAGCTCCTCAACAACGCCTCATCACCATCAAGTATAAGAGGCCAGAGAAAGAAAAGACAAGTCACACCACACAGCTCTTAATGCTTTAGCGCTGGGCTTAGCAGCTCCAATGTGTCTCCAAAATGTCTCTCTAAGAAGCATCGATTGCATGGAGTTTGAAGGCAACTAAATAGTTAGAAGAACCATTTATATTACCAGTTATAATAAATCAGCTCCAAGTGATTTTAATTTTGGAAATCTGTTCCCAAGTATTCCCCACATTATAGAGACAAGTGATCATACAAATGTAAGCAAAGTTTGAAACTATTATGTTTAAGTCAAATCTTATATCTATTTGGGCTTCTTGCTGTCAATTTCAGCCTACAAATGATTTTTAATTATGTTCTGGCCCCCCGACCAGCCGTTCAAGAAAAAATTGGCCCGTGGCTGAATCGTGGCTGAATCTACAATATGTTGGTCTAAGGGTTCTATATAGAATAATAATGGTTTAAAATGCAGTGTTTTCTGACTCAAAAACATTTCATTCACAAAATAGTTTTATATGAAACTATTTATGAATGGGGTGACCATGTCTTATTTTCCCCTAGTACTTGTCTATCCAGGTCACCTACATAGTGCAGTGTCCCACTTTCTCTGTCCCTGTAGGTTTGAGGGGAAATGAATCAGGGAGTTTTAGGGCAATGGTTGGAGTGGCTGGCTCAACTTCAGGGACATTAGTTAAATCTTATTCATGTATCGACCTACATTGATATGATCTGGGGCAATGGAGTAGACAGACAGAGACATAGAACAGCTGCTACACTACATACGTACACATCCCTGTCCCAGTCTCTCATTTGGAGAAAAGTCAACAGGAGACTATTGGTAGTGTGTCAGTAAGGTGATGAAAAAGTAAGACGGACACCTAGTTTTATTAGCTTGTCATATAGGTCTCTTTAGCAGCTACTGTCATGTCCATGGTGAATATGGCCAGTCAAACCTAACGATATAAGAGAAATTCATAGGTATGACCCAAATTAATCATAATTTTCACTCAGCTGCTTAATAAATGTTGCATGCATTGGATGAGTCATCCATCGATGGGATCATAAAGTCTTCCTGTCCTGCAGTTCTTTATACGAGAGTACTTTCTTTATCTCACACTTCATTGACTGGAGTGTGTTACAGTGTGAGAAATTAAAACTCAACTGGTAGAGGGGGTGGCCCACCACACATCCCTCAGGTTCCTCATGTCCTATTAATAGGTTGCATCTCCGTCACTCAGTTGAGTCATGCCATTATTATGAACTTTCTCAAGCCGCCCGGAGGTTAACTACTGTTGAGTCTAAATTACACTGTAGAGCCTGGAAATACGATGACATTGCTAAAGTAGTCATATACTTAGTAGGAAACACATTTTCCAGCATTATCATGTCGTCAAATTTACTTTAGGCAGATGTCAATGTTGTCATTAGCTAGCAAAAGTTTGGCAAAAATAGCTAGCAATGCTAACATTAGGTAGCTAAAATCTGGTTGCCTCCCCTCAATCTTGGATAGCTAGCTAACAGTATACTGCATCTAAAGTCAATCTGGTGACATCAAAATGATGACGAAAGGTTTTCCTAATAATTATCTGACTCTTTTGTAATGTAATTTTATTTCCAAGCCCACTGTATTGCACTTTTGCTGAGAAGTGCAATACAGCGCTCATTGACGATGCATTGAGTAGAATGCACTCAAGCAGCACAGGTGATAGCCAACCTTGAAATATATAGTATCTACAAAGGTTAAAAAACATACTCAGGAGTTAAAACAGTTGCTATTGAACACACCCTTTCCAAATTAACATTAATTTTCCCATTGATGAGTAGTAGGAATGTGAGACTTACTGGTGCAGGAGGCCTCGGGCAGGTCCATGTCTCCTCTGTAGTATCCGTTACGGCAGCCGCAGATGGTGGCAGCCTCCACAGTGGAGCGGCTGTTGGGGGGGCACTGCAGACACAGCCCTGGCCCCTGGGTGGACTTGAAAGTCCCCTGAGGACATGCTGCAGGGAAGACAAAAAGAAAAAACAGAAAGTTGCATTTAGACTCTTCATCAACACCCACAGTGTACTGTATGCAGGGCCCAACATGTAGGCTACCATTACTCCACCCAAAAGTCTGTCTCACACACAAGACATTTCCTCCTGCGCAATAGCCTGGAGATGAGGTTACCCAAAGGTTGACTAAAAGAATATAAGTTGCTTCACTATAACCATCAGTAAGCGTTGACTCACCCTTCAACAACTTTAACTATGGCTCTCTATGCCTTAGTGGACCTACAGTACATATTCTACTGTCATAAAACATAACTCCAAAAAGAACAACAGATCTGATAAGTTAATAGGTGCCTCGCTTCATTTCAGTCTGAGTACACAACAATAACAATGGCGTGTAATTGGTCCCTTAATTACAGTAAGAAAATAATGTGTTTGTTCACAATAATCTGTCTGAAGAATCACCGCTATGGAGGCTAGATTGCATAATCACACTGATCCAGGATAACATAAACAGCCATTACAGAGAATGCTAACTGCTCATCTGCCGCTCCGAGTGTGAATTGGCATGTGAATGTGGCGGCTAAATGAGTGAATTTCTATTTTCCCTCATCCAGGCGACCTTGACTCGATACAAGTCTGCTCGGGGGCTCAAATGGAACGGATTTTCTTCATATTCCTGATCTGATTCTGGGAACCCTCCAGCCAACATTTAAACGGATTGCACAAGCCGACCGAGAAGCACGGCTACAGCTGGATTTGTTCAAAGATGAATCCAAGGCAGAAGAAAGGGATTCCAAACTACAGTTGTTACACAGAGATAGTAATACCCCCTGGTTTACAGCTATATGAAGTGGTGCATAATGGTGGCATTAAATCATCACTTGTTTAAGTATTCAGCTGTGTGTAAAGTGATCTTCTTATCTCATGACTTAGGAATGGTCCCAGTGTGGAGCTGTCACTCTGAAATCAGTTGCCTGAACAACATTCACATTTCCATAATCCCTCTTCAGTAGCATTGCACCATGACTCAACAGTCTATCCTCCACTAAATTGCCTCTCTCACTCTCAGCAGATAAGAGTAAAGACGTTTTTTTGCTAAGGTGCAGAAAGTGAGAGAATCCTTGGGGAATGGGGGACACGTGGAACTTTAATACATTCTTCAATCTTTTATTTACTCCAGAAAATGTGGGTTGTTCCAAAAACAGGAATTGTGACATGTTGTATGACAGAAATAAGGACCAGATTCAATATGAGGAAAAGTAGATCCCAAGGGGAAACTATCAAACTTACCTAAGCATATCTTATGTACTGCTACAGCAATTAAAACACAGAACACCAGCTCTCTTACTAAGCCAAATGTTTTAAGGATCATTTTCTGTACAAGCCATTACCTCAGCACAGGCTTTCAAACAACCTTCCCAGCGATCACAGAAGTGGGATAATGTAATTAAACGATTGGAAGCGAGTGCATCGCTACAAACAATATGAAGATATGGTATTGATTTACTTATTAAGAAGTTTGGGAAGCCAGATCAGATGGCCTATCCAGTTCTTGGAAATTATTATCCCAGGCAGGAAGCAGGTACCCTCAGATCTGTGTGATAGCCCTTGTTCACTGTGCAGCTCCTACCATCTATCGTCTCATGTCATTTCAACCTCCAAATTAAAACCCTGACTATGGAACCGAGAACAGCACTAAATTAAATGCCACTTTTTTTCTCTCAGATAAGTACCCGATCCTGCTGCACTGTTTTGAGCACACCTATTGTATACACCTCTGATACTGTTGCCTGTGCTCAGCCGCTGCTCTTTTCTCTCTCTCTCTAGAACTGTTTGTCGGAGCCCTGCTGAGTCCTGCCCCGCCCTGCCACTCACACAGAGCCTGCAGGCCTATGACAGCGGGGGGCATGGTAAATAGCGCTAAGTAGCGGGCACACAAGGCTTCCACATTACCCACACAAACAAGTGCTAACGTCCAGCCTAATGCCCACCCGCAGAGCAGAGTGGGGCCAGAAAGAAGGAATAAGCAGCACACTTCTAAAACAACATAATGACAAGACACTATTTTATTTTCCTTTCTTCTCTTTGAGTCTTATTTGCAATGGTTAATCCATCCCTGGGAACCTATACACTTCTTTAAGCATAGACTGTATGACAAGCATATACAGACAGCTAAGCTGTCATAAACTGCATTTATTTCTAATCTTAAAGCATTATGATGAAAAAGGCAGGCTGTCATTGAAAGAATAAAGGTTGGAAATAAAGCTTTGGACCCACAGACACACCGTACTGTCTTGCAGCAGTGGATTCAGGCCACTCACTGATATTATGTTTTCAAACCCATCTGGCCAGGGCAGTCACTTAAAACAGATACAACCCAGAGTCCATCTGCTCTGTAGTTGCCGCTAAAGTTATGATATCATCACTATTGCAATGACATGTGCAGGGCCTGGAAGACAACACTTGGTTCTGCACTTGTCCAATAGCGCCATTGGTGCACCTGTAATGATGGGGCGGTGAGTCGGAAGCAGGTGCAGGTGAAGAGGATGAATCAGGAGCTGGGAAGGTTCCTGAGGAGTCACTGTCAGGACCGGCAGGGTGAGTGGGCACGTTTCCTTACTTGGGCAGAGTACGCCCAGAACTCTCTACGTCACTCCTCCACCGGGTTGACACCCTTCCAGTGTGTGTTGGGTTTCCAGCCAGCCCTGGCTCCGTGGTAGATGAGTTGTTCCGGCGCGTGGAGGAGGTGTGGAACAATGCGCACGTGAGACTTCAGCGCGCCGTTCATCGTGTAGAAGGAACAGGCAGACCATCATTGCAGTGAGACCCCTGTGTTCCATCCTGGGGATCGCATCTGGCTCTCTACCAGGAACCTGCCACTCCGCCTGTCCGGCCAGAAACTGAGCTCCCGGTTTGTGGGGCCGTTCAAGGTTCTCCGGAGGGTCAATGAGGTGACATACAGGTTACAATTACCCAGTCACTACCGTATGTCACCCTCTTTTCATGTCTCCCTTCCCAGGCCGGTGGTTCCTGGTCCCCTAGCTGATGCTGTCCCCCACGACACACCTCCACCCCCCTGGACATTGAGGGGAACCCGGCGTACTCTGTCAGATCCCTACTGGACTACCGGCGTCGTGGGGGCCGGTTCCAGTATCTGGTGGACTGGGAGGGTTTATGGCCCAGAGTAGCGTGTTGGGTTCCGGGCGGAGGACATTCTGGGCTCCAACATCATCCATGGAACCGCACGTCAGAGGTACTGTCACGTCTGCTTCAGCTCCTGCCCTCCGGCGTCAACGTCGCCAGAATACTAACCACCGGTCCTGGGATTCATCATTATTATTACACCTGGCGCTCATCATTACGTGCACCTGTGAATCATCATGATTCACACCTGGACTCCATTACCTTCATAATTTCATCCCCTTTATATGTCACTCAACAGTTGGTATTGTTCTTGTGTATTGGGGTACTGCCTTATGTTAGTGTTGTGTTCTTGGTTTTGTTGTTTTATTAAAACGTTTCACCAGCAAAAAAAAATAATAAAATAAATAAATAAACACCCTGATGCTTCCCTTTGGTGAGGCATCATTCTGTAACAAGTGGGCTGAGAGTCAGGAAGCAAGTTCAGGGAGTGTGTTCTAATAAATAAATGTAACATAATACAAAACACAAACAATGCAGACAAGCAACAGAAAAAATGACACATGGGAAAGAAACCAAGTGTAGTGTCATATATAGGGCAGGTAATCAAGGAGGTGATGGAGTCCAAGTGAGTGTCATTATCAAATCAAATTTATTTATAAAGCCCTTCTTACATCAGCATGTCACAAAGTGCCAGCCTAAAACCCCAAACAGCAAGCAAGCACGGTGGCTAGGAAAAACTCCCTAGAAAGGCCAGAACCTAGGAAGAAAGATAAAAGGAGAGAAAAAGAGAAAGAAAGAGAAAGAGAGAGAGAGAGAGAGAATTAGAGAGAGCATACTGAAATTCACACAGGACAGCGGATAAGACAGGAGAAATACTTCAGATATAACAGACTGACCCTAGCCCCCCGACACAAACTACTGCAGCATATATACTGGAGGCTGAGACAGGAGGGGTCAGGAGACGCTGTTGCCCCATCCGACGATGTAACCCCACCCACTTTTCCAAAGCACAGCCCCCACACTACTAGAGGGATATCTTCAACCACCAACTTACCATCCTGAGACAAGGCAGAGTATAGCCCACAAAGATCGCCGCCACGGCACAACCCAAGGGGGGGGCGCCAATCCGAACAGGAAGATCACGTCAGTGACTCAACCCACTCAAGTGACGCACCCCTCCTAGGGACAGCATGGAAGAGCACACGTAAGCCAGTGACTCAGCCCCTGTAATAGGGTTAGACAGAGAATCCCAGTGGAGAGAGGGGAACCGGCCAGGCAGAGACAGCAAGGTTGGTTCGATGTTCCAGGGCCTTTCCGTTCACCTTCACACTCCTGGGCCAGACTACACTCAATCATAGGACCTACTGAAGAGATGAGTCTTCAATAAAGACTTAACGGTTGAGACCGAGTCTGCGTCTCTCACATGGGTAGGCAGACCATTCCATAAAAATGGAGCTCTATATGAGAAAGCCCTGCCTCCAGCTGTTTGCTTAGAAATTATAGGGACAGTAAGGACGCCTGCGTCTTGTGACCGTAGCGTACGTGTAGGTATGTACGGCAGGACAAAATTGGAAAGATAGGTAGGAGCAAGCCCATGTAATGCTTTGTAGGTTAGCAGTAAAACCTTGAAATCAGCCATTGCCTTAACAGGAAGCCAGTGTAGAGAGGCTAGCACTGGAGTAATATGATCAAATTTTTTGGTTCTCGTCAAAATTCTAGCAGCCGTGTTTAGCACTAACTGAAGTTTATTTAGTGCTTTATCCGGGTAGCTGGAAAGTATAGCATTGCAGTAGTCTAACCTAGAAGTAACAAAAGCATGGATTAATTTTTCTGCATCATTTTTGGACAGAAAGTTTCAGATTTTTGCAATGGTACGTAGATGGAAAAAAGCGGTCCTTGAAATAGTCTTGATATGTTAGTCAAAAGAGAGATCAGGGTCCAGAGTGACGCCAAGGTCCTTCACAGTTTTATTTGAGACGACTGTAAAACCATCAAGATTAATTGTCAGACTCAACAGAAGATCTCTTTGTTTCTTGGGACCTAGAACAAGCATCTCTGTTTTGTCTCGAGTTTAAAAGTAGAACATTTGCAGCCATCCACTTCCTTATGTCTGAAACACAGGCTTCCAGGTAGTGCAATTTTGGGGCTTCACCATGTTTCATCGAAATGTACAGCTGTGTGTCGTCCGCATAGCAGTGAAAGTTAACAGTATGTTTCCGAATGACATCACCAAGAGGTAAAATATATAGTGAAAACAATAGTGGTCCTAAAACGGAACCTTGAGGAACACCGGAATGTACAGTTGATTGGTCAGAGGACAAACCATCCACAGAGACAAACTGATATCTTTCCGACAGATAAGATCTAAACCAGGTCAGAACTTGTCTGTGTAGACCAATTTGGGTTTCCAATCTCTCCAAAAGAATGTGGTGATCGATGGTATCAAAAGCAGCACTAAGGTCTAGGAGCACGAGGACAGATGCAGTACCTCGGTCTGACGCCATTAAAAGGTAATTTACCACCTTCACAAGTGCTATGATGGGATCTAAAACCAGACTGAAGCGTTTTGTATACATTGTTTGTCTTCAGGAAGGCAGTGAGTTGTTGCGCAAGAGCTTTTTATAAACATTTTGAGAGGAATGGGAGATTCAATATAGGCCGATAGTTTTTCATATTTTTTGGGCCAATGTTTGGCTTTTTCAAGAGAGGCCTTATTACTGCCACTTTTAGTGAGTCTGGTACACATCCGGTGGATAGAGAGACGTTTATTATGTTCAACATAGGAGGGCCAGGCACAGGAAGCAGCTCTTTCAGTAGTTTAGTTGGAATAGGGTCCAGTATGCAGCTTGAAGGTTTAGAGGCCATGAATATTTTCATCCATGTGTCAAGAGACATAGTACTAAAAAACTTGAGTGTCTCCCTCGATCCTAGGTCCTGGCAGAGTTGTGCAGACTCAGGACAACTGAGCTTTGGAGGGATACGCAGATTTAAAAGGAGTCCGTAATTTGCTTTCTAATGCTCATGATCTTTTCCTCAGAGAAGTTCATGAATGAATCACTGCTGAAGTGAAAGCCATCCTCTCTTGGGGAATGCTGCTTTTTAGTTAGCTTTGCGATGGTATCAACAATACATTTTGGATTGTTCTTATTTTCCTCAATTAAGTTGGAAAAATAGGATGATTGAGCAGCAGTGGGGGCTCTTCGATACTGCACGGTACTGTCTTTCCAAGCTAGTCAGAAGACTTCCAGTTTGGTGTGGCGCCATTACCGTTGCAATTTTCTGGAAGCTTGCTTCAGAGCTTGGGTATTTTCTGTATACCAGGGAGCTAGTTTCTTATGACAAATGTTTTTTGTTTTTAGGGGTGCGACTGCATCTCGGGTATTGCGCAAGGTTAAATTGAGTTCAAGTGCAGTGGCCTTAGACCACTGCGCCACCCGGGTGGCCCGAATAGAAAACATTTTAGCATAAGTATAATACAGCAAGGCACAATTTATAGTCCAATATTTATACATGTTTTGGGGAATGGTCAAGCAAACATAGCACTTGTCTATACGTTGGTATTTAGTGGTTGACCAGCCCATTTGCAGAGTGGCGGGCTGATGAGAGGGCCCAGAAGACTCTGGGTAGAGGGGTCAGGATATGGACACAGTGCTGACGGACACAAAGATCAAAGACCTCCATACAGAACAACAGCTGTGGAGCGCTGAAGAGAGAGAATAGAGATAGGACCAGTGGGACGGTGAGGAGCAACAATGAGAGTATATCAGCTGGCCCTGCCACCGTGGGACACGGACAGTGATACAGTGTCTAGCCTATACATGGGCCATGGCATGGGGGCCAGCCTGACGGCTATATTCACCATCTTCTCTTGAAAAGATACTGAATTAAATATCATCCATTACACCAAAATGTTCTAAACAGAGTAAGGAAGGGAAGGGAAGGGTATACAGTCATAGTGTTTTCACTCTGCTGTCTGTTGAAGAGAGAACAGGCCCTCGTCTCTTTGTTCTCCTCAGGCAAAGGCAGAACTCAACAGAAGCTCAGGGTCACTCTTTGTTCTGGTATCTGTTAGCTAGGGATTAGAAATAAAGGAAGTGCTGATGGAGGGATGAGGGAGGAGAAAGAGAGAGATGCAAACAGAGAAGAGGGATGCTGTGGTGCGTGAGAGGGACTGTAAGTGGGAGTGGGGGGGAAAGGTTTTTATGTAAAACAGTGGATCTGGCCTTCAATCTCATGAAAATAGGAAATATCTTTCTTTCTCTCAAGACACACACACACACACACACAAACACAAACACAGAAGAAAAGAAACACCTTTTTCAGGACCCTGTCTTTCAAAGACTTTTAAAAATCTAAATAACTTCACAGATCTTCATTGTAAAGGGTTTGAACTGTTTCCCATGCTTGTTCAATGAACATTAAACAATTAATGAACCTTCACCTGTGGAACGGTCGTTAAGACACTAACAGCTTAACAGACGGTAGGTCATTAAGGTCACAGTTATGAAAACTTAGGACACTAAAGAGGTCTTTCTACTGACTCTGAAAAACATCAAAAGAAAGATGCCCACGGTCCCTGCTCATGCCCAGGGTCCCAGCTTAGGCATGCTGCAAGGAGGCATGATTAATACAGATGTGGCCATGGCAATAAATTGCAATGTCCGTACTGTGAGATGCCTAAGACAACGCTACAGGGAGACAGGACGGAGAGCTGATCGTCCTTGCAGTGACAGACCACATGTAACAACCTGCACAGGATTGGTACATCCGAACATCACACCTGCGGGACAGGTACAGGATGGCAACAACAACTGCCCGAGTTACACCAGGAATGCACAATCCCTCCATCAGGGATCAGACTGTCTGCAATAGTCTGAGAGAGGCTGGACTGAGGGCTTGTAGGCCTGTTGTAAGGCAGGTCCTCACCAGACATCACCAGCAACAACGTCGCCACAAACCCACCGTCGCTGGACAAGACAAGAATGGCAAAAAGTGCTCCTCACAGACGAGTCAGGGTTTTGTCTCACCAGGGGTGATGGTCGGATTCGCGATTATCGTCGAAGGAATGAGTGTTGCACCGAGGCCTGTACTCTGAAGCGGGAACGATTTGGAGATGGAGGGTCCGTCATGGTCTGGGGCGGTGTGTCACGGCATCATCGGACTGAGCTTGTTGTCATTGCAGGCAATCTCAACGCTGTGCATTACAGGGAAGACATCCTCCTCCCTCATATGGTACCCTTCCTGCAGGCTCATCCAGCATGACAATGCCACCAGCCATACTGCTCGTTCTGTGCGTGATTTCCTGCAAGACAGGGATGTCAGTGTTCTGCCATGGCCAGCGAAGTTAAGTTTGCTGAAAATAAACGCAGTTGACAGTGAGGACGTTTATATATAAATATATATTTTAAAATAAATTATATATATATATATATATATATATATATATATATATATATATATACACTGCTCAAAAAAATAAAGGGAACACTAAAATATAACAACCTAGATCTGAATGAATGAAATATTCTTATTAAATACCTTTTTCTTTACATAGTTGAATGTGCTGACAACAAAATCACACAAAAATTATCAATAGAAATCAAATTTATCAACCCATGGAGGTTTGGATTTGGAGTCACTCTCAAAGTGGAAAACCACACTACAGGCTGATCCAACTTTGATGTAATGTCCATACAACAAGTCAAAATGAGGCTCAGTAGTGTGTGTGACCTCCACGTGCCTGTATGACCTCCCTACAACGCCTGGGCATGCTCCTGATGAGGTGGCGGATGGTTTCCTGAGGGATCTCCTCCCAGACCTGGACTAAAGCATCCGCCAACTCCTGGACAGTCTGTGGTGCAACGTGGCATTGGTGGATGGAGCGAGACATGATGTCCCAGATGTGCTCAATTGGATTCAGGTCTGGGGAACGGGCGGGCCAGTCCATAGCATCAATGCCTTCCTCTTGCAGGAACTGCTGACACACTCCAGCCACATGAGGTCTAGCATTGTCTTGCATTAGGAGGAACCCAGGGCCAACCGCACCAGCATATGGTCTCACAAGGGGTCTGAGGATCTCATCTCGGTACCTAATGGCAGTCAGGCTACCTCTGGCGAGCACATGGAGGGCTGTGCGGCCCCCCAAAGAAATGCCACCCCACACCATGACTGACCCACCGCCAAACCGGTCATGCTGGAGGATGTTGCAGGCAGCAGAACGTTATCCACGGCGTCTCCAGACTCTGTCACATGTGCTCAGTGTGAACCTGCTTTCATCTGTGAAGAGCACAGGGCGCCAGTGGCGAATTTGCCAATCTTGGTGTTCTCTGGCAAATGCCAAACGTCCTGCACATTGTTGGGCTGTAAGCACAACCCCCACCTGTGTACATCGGGCCCTCATACCACCCTCATGGAGTCTGTTTCTGACCGTTTGAGCAGACACATGCACATTTATGGCCTGCTGGAGGTCATTTTGCAGGGCTCTGGCAGTGCTCCTCCTGCTCCTCCTTGCACAAAGGCGGAGGTAGCGGTCCTGCTGCTGGGTTGTTGCCCTCCTACACGTCTCCTGATTTACTGGCCTGTCTCCTGGTAGCGCCTCCATGCTCTGGACACTACGCTGACAGACACAGCAAACCTTCTTGCCACAGCTCGCATTGATGTGCCATCCTGGATGAGCTGCACTACCTGAGCTCCTTGTGTGGGTTGTAGACTCCGTCGCATGCTACCACTAGAGTGAAAGCACCGCCAGCATTCAAAAGTGACCAAAACATCAGCCAGGAAGCATAGGAACTGAGAAGTGGTCTGTGGTCACCACCTGCAGAACCACTCCTTTATTGGGGGTGTCTTGCTAATTGCCTATAATTTCCACCTCTTGTCTATTCCATTTGCACAACAGCATGTGAAATGTGTTGTCAATCAGTGTTGCTTCCTAAGTGGACAGTTTGATTTCACAGAAGTGTGATTGACTTAGAGTTACATTGTGTTGTTTAAGTGTTCCCTTTATTTGTTTGAGCAGTGTATATACACACAAACATACACATTAATATACTCTGAATGTGTATTTTCTGCTCAGGTCTGACCCTACTAGATGGGATTCTTGTTTGACATTTTCATTCTCATTGTCTCCTGTCTGCCAAGAACACATTTTAACTGCAGCTCTTGCTCATGCAAACCATTGTGAATGTACTCAGCCAGGAACAAAAGCCCCCAATCCAGTCAGCCAAAGAAATGTTAGAGTGTAAATCTTACAGCAGAACATTTTCAGATGTGCCTGCACAGAAACTTGATCAAGACTAAGCTAATATTTTCCTCTCTGCATAAAACTTCCTTCAGGTTGGGGCGAATCCACCTTCAGCTTGTGCCAGGCAGGGGAGAGAATCCTGGATCAGTGAGGAACCAGAGGTCATCCCTTTCCACATACCTCACTCCTAAGAGTGGCAAGGCCATCGACACAATAGCCATCTACTACAGTATGCATGCAGCTCCTGTATCAAAGACTGAGAGGGACATCATTACTCAAAGTATAGGACAGGACCCTTACAGACAAGGCTAATATTAACCAAAGCCCATGGCTAAACATGGGAGAAAGTGAAGGCTTAGAAATGAATTATTCCAATGACTTCAGAAGGGTTCACTCACTCACTCACTCACTCACTCACTCACTCACTCACTCACTCACTCAGCAAACAGATTGGATTCAAATGAATGGGGGTGTACAGACCTGGTCGATCAGAGGGTGAGAGCTGTAAATCCACAGGCCTGAGATCAGGCTGTAGACCTGAGAGATCAGACAGATGAAAATCCAGAGCTGACCATAAATCAGTGAGATCACACATGACCCATGCATCAAACAGCAGCATACATGTCTAAAATTGATGGAAGCTGTATGAAGCTTTCTTGAATCTATATGGGCTACCAAATAATTGCCTTTCATTTTATAATTGAAAATGGTAGAGATAGTAGGGTCATGTATGTGGCACGTTGTAGATAGTTTACTGCATCAGAGCAGAGCAACAGATTAACCAAAGTGTCTGTGATATAATGCATGAAAAGAAGATGGTATCCTTGTGCAAAAGATACCAAAATGGGTATATATTAATTACCCCAAAGTACTCCAAAGGGCAATATTCACATCAGAAAGAATCCAACTGAATGTTAATCAGTCCCAATGAGGGTACAGGTTAATAGCCAGTAGCATCATAAACAGGAAATGTGAAAAAGGGGTCATGTAATGTCTGGTTTATTGGAAGGACAGTAGTCACCCAAGGACCCCCAGAGAGGTTGTTTCTCTACTTAGACACGAGAGTACCTCAGTCTGGGAGCCGGGGCAGACCAGGGTCGTGGCCCCACTTGACCAACTGGATGATTTGTTGTGCTGAACTACAGTTAAAGCAGCATGGGCTCGCTGACCGGATCCTCAGGGTCACAGAATGTTATTGCGTTTCTCTTCAGAACCCTGCTGAGGGCCCCGCCTGGCACTGATGGATCACCACACGTTTCCTCCAACTCCAGCCGACTCATACATGGTGACACACACACCAACATAAACACACACAGACACACACAAACCATTTCCATTCAGGCTGTCACTAAAATTCATGTCGGCATGGTCTTCCATTTCTCTCTCCTATCTGTCTCAATCATGGCTTTTCTCCAGTCTCTCAGTAGATATGATCTCAGTGGTCATAAGGCTGCTGTTTATCTGACCTCTCATCTGGAGACTGAGGACTCCCAGCAGCCTCTCCTTCTGAGATGACAGAGCAGAGGGCACTGCAGCAGGAGATGAAACACTCAGCATAAACTGAGAGATGCAGTCCAGGGGCAAAAGAGCTTTGAAAGCGTATCATATTATTAATTTATATATATCTGCTCTGTTATCATAGTACACCAACCTGCTTGCATGGGTGTGTGTGTGTGTGTGTGTGTGTGTGTGTGTGTGTGTGTGTGTGTGTGTGTGTCTGTGTGTATCCTGTGTGTGTGTGTGTGTGTGTGTGTGTGTGTGTGTGTGTCGCTGTTCTTGTTAGGTAAACTTTGTTAAAAACACTAGTTAGAACTGGGTGGACCACCCACTGTATTTTTGGTTAGTTAGCTGTTGTTGAAATAGGCTAGTCTAGCTTAGGGGTGTTTTTGCATATTTGTTTCTTTCCTTGGGTCCAGCTCAGCCCCTTTTCCTGCTCCCCCCCCCCCCATTACCGTGTGTTTTACAATAAACCCTGAGTTTGACGGTATTATTTCAGTTGTCCTGGTTATTTCGTTCACTTTTACTTTGTCACTATTATAATTTACATGAGTTATGTTACGGGTCTCACTACCATCCCCCCTAGACTGTCGGGCCAAAAGGGATTCGTAACATAAGTGGGAGCCTCATCCGGGATCCTGTCTTTACTGACACCCATGCCGCTCATGTAGATTGTTGATAGTGGCATAGTTCAGTGTTGAACGTTATAGCTGAAGTAGCATTAGTGTTTGCTATTTTCGTTGGCTCTTGTGAAGTAGTGTAAGATGGCTACTTTTGATTTGAAGTCCTTTTTGGATAACCCTTCGTGGGAGGTTTTTGACAAATGTCGTAGAGTTGATTTAGTGACCTTGGCTGACCATTATTCAATATCGATTCCGCAGAGTGTAGTTAAGGCGGAGGTTAAACAGCTAGTATTAAATGTATTGTTGGAAGAGCAAGTGCTTGTGTTACCGCTGCCTGAGTCTACTAACCCTGTAGGGGATGTTGCTGCTTCTGTAAGCCCATTGGTGTCTGATAATGAGGGCGAGGCTAAAACACCAGCCACATTGTCCCATTTTGATCCACTCTCCCCACTGTCAAACGGTGATGCCAGAAGGGATGTCCGTTTAGCACAGTTACAACTAGAGGTGGAAGAGAGAGCCCAAATTAGATATCCTTTGTTCAGAGAGTCGGAGGTTGACTCCTATTTTTGTGTATTTGAGCGTATAGCCGTAGCATTGAAGTGGCCTGAAGAGGTATGGTGCCTATTACTTCAGTGTAAATTAACTGGTAAAGCCCAAGAGGTTTTGTCAGCGCTACCTCTAGAGGACAGTTTGAATTATGAAGTGGTCAAAGCTACTGTTCTTCGTGCCTATGAGCTTGTGCCTGAGGCATACCGACAGAGATTTAGGTCTCATAGAAAGTCTTCTAGTAAGACTTATGTGGAATTTGCTAGAGACAAGGGAAATCTGTTTGATAAATGGCATGCTGCTAGTAAGGTAACTGATTTCAACTCTCTCCGGGAGTTAATCTTGTTGGAAGAATTTAAAAATTGCTTACCCGAACGCATTGTAGTTTACCTAAACGAACAGAAAGTATCCTCCCTGGCAGAAGCGTCTGTGTTGGCAGACGAGTTTGTGTTGACGCACAAGAGTGTGTTTTCGGCTCAAACTGAGAGTAGAACCACTGAGTTTCCTACCTTTAGCCCTAGTCGGCCAGCAGTAGTATATAAAGCACGCCAGAAGAATGAGCGTTCCTGTTTCTATTGTCATAAAGTGGGACATATGATTAATGATTGCTTCCTGCTTAAACGCAAACAAGGGATGCCTCTTCGTGCCAAGCCACCAACAGGTGTTGCTCTAATTCGTACGGTTGTGAGGTCTACAACAAAACAGGTGCCTCAGAGTATCTGTAGTTTGAAAGACCCAGTCCCCGACCGTAGTTATGAACCATTCATTTCCGATGGGTTTGTGTCCCTAACGAATGACGAAGCGTCTCAGCGTCCGGTTAAAATCCTTAGAGATACTGGTGCGGCGCAGTCGTTTATATTGTCTGATGTGTTGCCCTTATCTGACGATACATACTGTGGTTCCAGTGTGTTAGTGCAGGGTATTGAAATGGGTTTTGTCCCAGTGCCATTGCACTTTGTGAAAGTACACTCTGAGTTAATCAGTGGAATATTCAGAGTGGGGGTACGTCCTAAGTTGCCAGTGAAAGGTGTGACCTTTATAATGGGTAACGATATTGCCGGAGGAAAGGTAGTACCCGTATTGGAAGTATTGGATAAAAGTGACCACTCCAAAGCAATCAAGGTACCAATTTCCTATCCAAGCTCTTCAAGCAGGTGTTGAAATCCTTATCAATTACGCACCGTGTATCAAGCGCCTATCACCCAGAGTCTCAGGGTGCGCTTGAAAGATGGCACAAACATACCACACCCGACCCATCACACAGTTAGATAGTTCAAAAACAGAGGAAGGTACTGCTGTCTCCTCTGCTACTACTGCGAACATATTGATGATGTTGATGGCTTGGAGTTGCGCAATACTCAGCAGCAGTGTGTTAGATTGCCCAACTCAAATAATGTTGGATAATCACAAACACAAACCTGTCATTATCGTTAGTGCATACCTTGATGACCTAGTGAGTGAGAAAACTTGAGGTAGATGCTAGTGCCAGAGGTGCTGGTGCTGTTCTACTGCAGCAGGACAAGAGTGGAGTAGATCATCCCGTTTGTTATTTTTCACGTAAATTTAATAAATGTCAAACAAACTATGCGACAATAGAACAAGAAGCTCTTGCTTTGTTGTTGGCTCTGCAATACTTCGAAGTATACATTGGTTCCAGTGCCCTACCAGTGATTGTGTATACTGACCATAACCCCTTAGTTTTTCTCCACCGAATGTACAACCAGAACCAGCGCCTTATGCGTTGGGCGCTGATTGTACAAAATTATAATTTGGAGATCCGCCACAAAAAGGGTTCAGATAATGTGTTGGCAGATGCTAAGATGATTTCTGTATGTTTTGCAAGGTTGTTGATTTGTTGTGAGTGTTCATTTAAATACTGTAGTCGCAATCCCCCCTAGGGTTGCTCTTTTAAGGGTGGGAGTGTTACGGATACAGGTATCCTGTGTCTGTGTATCCTGTGTCTGTGTGTATCCTGTGTGTGTTTCTTTTCTCTCCTTCTCCCCTCACAGGTGAAAATCATTACTCCCCAATCAGTCAACAATCAACCCATCAATCAGAAGACACACCTCCTCCTGTTTCCTACCCTATCACAGTTCCTTCCCCATGGTTTAAAAACCCCAGTTTGTTCAGAAGCTCAATCTTTGTAATGCTATGTTGGTAGATCGCTGTTCTTGTATTTCAGGAGCGCTCAATCTTTGTAAATGCCATGTTTGTAGACCTCTGTTTTGCACGCGCTCTCTGTGTATTAATTAACCTCTCTTTTGTTTGAGCACCTCCATAGCACTTTGTCATCAACCTCTGATACAACCAGTGTTGAAAAGGCCCATGGAGTTGGTGGAATCACCCTTTAATTCATGCTCGCTTGCGCTTGGGCCAGAGCACTATAATTAGGTTGGGTGGAAATGTCCGACAGAGCTCAACTCATTAAATGGAGGAAATCGCCACGGCCCGACCTCGCTGCTCTGTCTCCCCCAACTCGGTCAAATCCAGGCAAAAAAACGATCCAGTAAATAAACCACAATGTGGTTAAAGGAGTTTCCGCCTCAGTCTCCTCCTTTCCTCAGTCACCTAACCCATGACCACCTCTTCACGTTCACTACCTGTCCCAGCTACACACATAGATTTCAAGAATCTTTCAACCAGCGAATGGCTTTAAATATTCTCGCCACGTCACACAAAATAGCTTTATAGAAAGCCATGTGTGACATCATGCCATCACAACTTCCTCTCTCTCATGGGTCACAACATTTGTTTTCTTGATATTTGGCTCATGCTATTCTATTCTGTTAACTAGTTTCCTCCAGTGTTTTTCCAGCCTTTTGTTTAACCAGTAGAAGGTCAGAGAGCAGATGAACACAGCAGCCATCTCTCTACCACTGATGGGTTTTTCCAAGTAAATCCCCAGAAGACCAAACGGCATGAGTCACTGGTCAAAGAAAACACGGGTAGACACAAGGACCCGCTATGGTGTTTTCTTTACTATTATTTTCCATTGTGTTAATTGAATAGAAGCTGACTGATCCCCTGTCTGTATTTTCCAAACTGTCTGAGGCCAGAGCAGATCAATAGCAAGCGAAGACCTATCTCACTAGTGACCTTCTACCATCATCTTTCATGACATACTGTACAGAGCCGGTTATTCTACGTTATCGATTCAACTATGCCACATCACTTTGCACCCAAGGACCTATAAGCGGGGTGAGTTGTAGAAAATATAGTGGTATTATATTGTTTTTCAGTCTGATCTACAAGTAATGTTTCAGTAGGGACTACCATGAACTGTGCAATACACGAGGATGAAACATTAGATGACCATACCTACAGTATAGCACATTAAACTAGGCTTAACGGTAAATTCACACAGTAACTGGGGATGCCAGCTAATTTTGTAAACAACAGTGTTCTTTTTTTATGTGACCTGTATCTCCAACTGTCCTCTTTCCCCATGCACCTGGTCTGAGAGGTTATTTTGTATTGCTTATACAGTTTCCAATGCGTGTGTAATACATTTTTTTGCGAGAAAGGGAAGTGTGTGTCTGTATGATGGGAAAACTGTGTCGTGACTTGGCAACAGGGTTGGGGTCAATTTGAATTGAAGGCAGTCAATTCGAATTGAAGGAAGTCAATTCAGGAAGTAAACTGACATTTTTATTCAATAACTGAACAAAGTAATTTATTTTCGATGACTTCTCAATAAACTGAAAAGTAGAAGCTATTTCTTTCAAAAGTCTTTCCAGTTTTGAATTTCAAATTCAAAATCACTTCCTGACGCCTTCAATTTGAATTGACCCCAGGTCCCCAACCCTGCTTGGAAGGCACCATCCCTTCCCCTGCTCAGACAGTGTATGCATCAACCAATGGTTGCGTGCCACGTCATCGACTGTGTCATCAACTGACAGATTGCTATGCATCAGATTGTTAGGGTTCGTTTCCTTGTTCCTTGTCAATCTTTGGTGAAATTAGCATTATAACAATATCTTGAATTAAATCATTCAAAAACGTTTAATTCAATTGCAGACAGAAGTTGACAATCAGGAACATAGCATGCATGTTTCCGAGTAAGTTCTGCATCAAAGAAAAGGTCCCATGTTATTTTATCACACCCGAAGTCCAGCGCTTGTGATGTCACTATCTTTTACTCATGAGACCAAAACCATGCCTACACAGCTATATAAACAAGGCTTTTAGTGTGTTATCTAAAATCTTAGCAGTAAATGTCCAAGTTGATTTATAGTGGAATGTCTGACTAGTCTCCTATCTCTTACACCTGCAGAGTTCTGTCTTCACAGTCACACATTTGTCAGACAGTTTCTTCATAAGAGGCAAAGAGCCTAGAAAAGTACTGTGGAACAATATTGTTAATCTGTAGTCTAGGACCTTATAACCCCTCCCCTTCTATTAATACAACATAAGCATAATCAATTATTCTAATACATCAATCATTTGGTACAGCCCCAATCATGACCCCTAGGTGAACTCCTGACAAGATCTGGCAAACATCGGCAACGCCTGGGCATAGGAACATGCCCCGTTTATTGATCATTCACTGCCCATGCTCTCTTTCCAGGACCCCCTGGTGATGCTGCCCACAAATAATGCCTGCTTGAAAATATGCTGCTTGAGAACGCCAAAGGTTTCTGCAAACAGGAGGGAGTTCTAAGCAGAGAAAGAAAAACCTCCAAGGAGTACAGCTTCATACTTAACTCAAACTTGAATTTGCACCGTGGCTAGAAACAATGTTCTATTCTGAAACCCTGCTGTTAAGGGTTTGTCTATATCAACTGATGTGCTTTCTTTATGAGTGAAGAGCTGTGGTGTTGTGTAAAGCTGTTATGGAGGACCCTTCATAGGGCCATAGCAGTTCATAAAATAACATTCAGTTAAACTAGGGTTATTATAGCCCTTCCACATCTCTATCCAACTCTCTATCCAAACATTGTACAATTGTGTATGGGCCCATGTTCTTGGAGAGCAGGCCCTTTTTACAAAAGCCCATTCACCATGGTTACGCCGCAGCTGGTGCTGTGCTGGCACGTCCCTGGTCTCCGTATTGAACAACAGTGGGGTCCAACAACAGACGGTATCGCCTGTGAAATCTGGAGGACAGGACGCAGCGCCAGCCCTAAACTTCGGGGATTTGTTCGGTATCAGGGAAAGCTGGCAGGACCCGATGTCTCCAGCCTGGCCAGTGATCAAAGGTTTGGGAGAGAGGGGGATTGGGGGGTGACATGCCAGCAGCACACAGCATAGCCCGAACAGATGAGACTGCTAACAGAAACACATTAACATTCAGAGAGCAGAGAAACCTCAGCCAGACCCAGCCACAGAGCTCTCAGCAACGCTGCACAATCACACTGTGACTCTGTTTCTCTCTGACTGAGACACGCCACAACAGATCGAGAGATACCAGGGAGAGAATGCCATGAGAGAGAGTTCCAAAGCAGAGATAGATAAATAACTTAAATTCCAATTAATAATTTCCATTACTGCCCATGGTCATTATCATCCCTGCTGTGTTGCTTTGTTTTATTGGCCGCATAAAATGCTCAAATTACAGTATCATACTATAACTGGATTGAAGATGTATGTTTTATATCCACCCACCCACACACTCTCTCTCTCTTTCTCCTATTTAAGTGTGTTCTACTGCATAGTATGTCCAATGAAATGACATTGGCGCCTGACACTGGCTTTGATCAGGGCTCAGGCCAGAGCCGGTAGGTGAGCAGGATTAGAGTGGCATGCCACTGCCACCTGACCTGTGAGCCACCAGTGGATGGAGGGATGGAGGAAGAGAGAAAGCAGGAAAAATGAACAGAGATGAAGGGATAGATGGCCGGCCTCCATTAGCTCAGCAGATGGAGGGGATCAGGAGTTCAGGGCTCTGCCTTCCCCTCTGCGCCCTGCAGAGAGCTGCTCATCAGAGGGATAGATACAGCCCAAATGAAGGGGGCAAAGGGTCACACAGTCATCTGGATCCTGAGATGAGGTACACCATGTTACTGCTATTACAGTCTATATAGGGAGCTCTCTGTCATAACAGTCACTGAGACCACGATGAGAATCAGAGAAAGAGCCAGAGAACGATAGATAGGGAGAAAGAGAGAAAAGGAGTCCCATTGGGCACACATTGGTTGAATCAACATTGTTTCCATGTCATTTCAATGAAATTTGGTTGAACCAACGTGAAATAGACATTGAATTGTGCCCAGTGGGGTGGGTGTGTATGTACAGTACCTTCAGGAAGTATTCATACCCCTTGACCTTTTCCACATTTTGTTGTGTTACAGACTGAATTTTAAATGGATTTAACTGAGATGTTGGGTCAACAATACCCCATACACCAAACATTTCTAAAAACATGTTTTCACTTTGTCATTATGGGGTATTGTGTGTGGATGGGTGAGAATTTTTTGACATTTGATATATTTTGAAATCAGGCTGTAATGCAACAAAATGTGGAATATATCAAGGGATATGAATACTTTCTGAAGGCACTGTACATGCTTGAATGAGTGTGTCAGTGTGGTTGTGTGGCATCGCTTAATCCAGTTGCTTTCAGTCAGAGCTACCTGCCAAATATATTTCCTTGCAGATGAGGCCAGATGGTACCTAATTTGTCAAAAGAAAAGTATGTAATTGATACCACCACAAACAAGGGAGCAGACAAGCAAATGTCTGTCCTATAATGAGAATTAAAAAGAAAATGATTTTTCTGAAAACAATGTAAACACACCACACGTAAATTAAGCTTGTTTATCTAATTACAAATGACATTTGAACTTTTTGTGAACTAAAATAAGGGAAAGAACATGGTTATGTTACTGAACCCATTAGTATCAAAGGAATTCTGTCTCTCTTGCATTACGACCCATTTACAGTAAACCCCTGTACAAATACTCACCACACAACTAGCACCCCTCCACCCCCATCAGCCCAGGGAAACTGCTCCAGCTTTTAAAGGCTATACAATTCAGTGCTCCATTTGACACTACAGCTGGCCCATGAATAATTACTGTAGTGCAAGGCTATGACACATGGCAACAGAAGGAATAAGCAAATGCATTTTGTAGAGACAACATTCCTCCCCAAAAAACTCCACTCTGCTGCTGCTGCTTATTGGCTAAATAAGTGCCCAAGCTAAGGAGGTAGGAATCTTTAATGGACTGTCTCTCCGTCCACAAACCCCAGGAGGGCCCCAGTCTTGTTGATGTCCACAGCAGGGATGCCCAGGGGCCCAAACTGAATCACAAACAAACAAAAACACGTGCCTGCACTTCAAAAACATGCCTCGCGGACATTAGTACCCGCTAGCACGCTCCGAGACATACAGGCACGTTCCATTACACTACACGCTATCTACTAGTCTCCTAGACTACACGCAATCACGCTCTCAGCTGGGTGCCACACACAACTTCAATTATTCAACACTAGCCCAGTTTGAGCCCAGTGTGGGTCATCATTTTCAGTGTTTCATCACATCCTTACCTTTCACATATACTCATTACACATCAAACTGAATGTACGGAAGTGGGTCAAATTTTCTAATTGTATCTACTTCCTCTATGCTAATGACAGGGTGGCAGATCACAGAATCATAAAATAGTTCACGAAGGTTTCAATGATGATATTGTTAAATTAAGCCCACCAGGTGCAATGAATGGACACCAACTTCACCACGCATCCAACTTACCTCTAAGTTGTTTTTATTTCACCTTCATTTAACCAGGTAGGCCAGTTAAGAACAAGTTCTCATTCACAACTGCGCCCTGGCCAAGATAAAGCAAAGCAGTGCAACACAAACAACAACACAGTTAGACATGGAATAAACAAACGCGCAGTCAATAACACAATAGAAAAAGTCTATATAGGGTGTGTGCAAATGTTGTGAGGAGGTAAGGCAATAAATAGGCCATAGTAGCGAAGTAATTACAATTTAGCAAATGAACACGAGTGATAGATGTGCAGATGATGATGTGCAAGTAGAAATACTGATGTGCAAAAGAGAAAAACAGTCAATAAAAACAATATGGGGATGAGGTAGGTAGATTGGATGGGCTATTTACAGATGGGCTGTGTACAGCTGCAGCGATAGGTAATCAGATAGCTGATGCTTAAAGTTATTGAGGGAGATATAAGTCTCCAACTTCAGCGATTTTTGCAATTCGTTCTAGTCATTGGCAGCAGAGAACTGGAAGTAAAGGTAGCCAAAGGAGGTGTTGGCTTTGGGGATGACCAGCAAGATATACCTGCTGGGGCGGGTGCTACGGTGGGTGTTGTTATGGTTACCAGTGAGCTGAGATAAGGGGGAGCTTTACCTTATAGATGAACTGGAGCCAGTGGGTCTGGCGACGAGACAATACAGGTCGCAGTGATGGGTGGTATATGGGGCTTTGGTGACTAAATGGATGGCACTGTGATAGGCTGCATCCAGTTTGCTGAGTAAAGTGTTGGAGGCTATTTTTTAAATGACATCGCCGAAGTCGAGGATCGGTAGGATAGTCAGTTTTACGAGGGTATGTTTGGCAGCTTAATTGAAGGAGGCTTTGTTGCGAAATTGGAAGCAAATTCTAGATTTCATATTGGATTGGATATGTTTGATATGAGTCTGGAAGGAGAGTTTACAGTCTAGCCAGACACCTAGGTATTTGTAGTTGTCCACACATTAAGTCAGAATGGTCCAGAGCAGTGATGCTGGTCGGGCGGGCTGGTACACGCAGCGATCGGTTGAAAAGCATGCATTTAGTTTTACTAGCAGTTGGAGGCCACGGAAGGAGGGTTGTATGGCATTGAAGCTTGTTTGGAGGTTTGTTAACACAGTGTCCAAAGAAGGGCCATATGCTTACAGAATTGTGTCGTCTGCGTAGAGGTGGATCAGGGAATTACCCGCAGCAAGAGTGGCATCGTTGATATATACAGAGAAAAGAGTCGGCCCGAAAATTGAACCCTGTGGCAACCCCATAGAGACTGCCAGAGGTCCGGACAACAGGCCCTCCGATTTGACACACTGAACTCTATCTGACAAGTTGGTGAACCAGGCAAGGCAGTTATTTGAGAAACAAAGGCTGATGAGTCTGTCGATAAGAATAGGGTGATTGACAGAGATGAAGACGGCTGCACAGTACTGTCTTATATCAATGGCGGTGATGATATTGTTTATTACCTTGAGCGTGGCTGAGGTGCACCCATGACCAGCTCAGAAACCGGATTGCACAGCGGAGAAGGTACGGTGGGATTCGAAATGGTCAGTGATCTGTTTGTTAACTTGGCTTTTGAGGACTTTAGAAAGACAGGGCAGGATGGATATAGGTCTGTAACAGTTTGGGTCTAGAGTGTCACCCCCTTTGAAGAAGGGGATGACCGTGGCAGCTTTCCAATCTTTAGGGATCTCGGACGATATGAAAGAGAGGTTGAACAGACTGGTAATAGGGGTTGCAACAATGGCGGCGGAGAATTTTAGAAAGAGAGGGTCCAGATTGTCTAGCCCAGCTGATTTGTACGGGTCCAGGTTTTGCAGCTCTTTCAGAACATCTGCTATCTGGATTTGGTTGAAGGAGAAGCTTGGGAGGCTTGGGCAAGTAGCTGTGGGGGGTGCGGAGCTGTGGCCGGGGTAAGGGTAGCCAGGAGGAAAGCATGGCCAGTCGTAGAGAAATGCTTCTTTAAATTCTCGATTTTCGTGGATTTATCGGTGGTGACAGTGTTTCCTAGCCTCAGTGCAATGGGCAGCTGGGAGGAGGTGCTCTTATTCTCCATGGACTTTACAGTGTCCCAAAACTTTTTGGAGTTAGAGCTACAGGATGTAAATTTCTGTTTGAAAAAGCTAGCCTTTGCTTTCCTGACTGACTGTGTGTATTGGTTCCTGACTTCCCTGAACAGTTGCATATCGCAGGGACTATTCGATGCTAGTGCAGTCCGCCACAGGATGTTTTTGTGCTGGTCGAGGGCAGTCATGTCTGGAGTGAAACAAGGGATATTTCTGTTCTTAGTTCTACATTTTCTAAAAGGGGCATGCTTATTTAAGATGGTGAGGATATTACATTTAAAGAATGACAAGGCATCCTCTACTGACAGAATGTCAATATCCTTCCAGGATACCCGGGCCAGGTCGATTGGAAATACCTGCTTGTAGAAGTGTTTTTGGGAGCGTTTGACAGTGATGAGGGGTGGTCGTTTGACCGCGGACCCATAGCAGATTCAGGCAATGAGGCAGTGATCGCTGAGATCCTGATTGAAAACAGCAGAGGTGTATTTGGAGGGCAAGTTGGTCAGGCTAATATCTATGAGGGTGCCCATGTTTACGGATTTAGAGTTGTACCTGGTGAGTTCCTTGATAATTTTTGTGAGATTGAGGGCATCTAGCTTAGATTGTAGGACTGCCGGGGTGTTAAGCATAACCCAGTTTAAGTCACCTAACAGAATGAACTCTGAAGATAGATGGCTATCTCTGCAGTAGATTGCAATTCCTACCCCTTTGGGAGTTATATCTTGACGGAAAATGCTGTAGTTGGGAATGGAAATCTCAGAATTTTTGGTGGCCTTCCTAAGCCAGGATTCAGACACGGCAAGGACATCAGGGTTGGCGGGGGTGTGCTAAAGCAGTGAGTAAAACAAACTTAGGGAGGAGGCTTCTGATGTTAACATGCATGAAACCAAGGCTTTCACGGTTACAGAAGTCAACAAATGAGAGTGCCTGGGGACACGCAGGACCTTGGGTGAACCTCCATATCACCCGAGGCACAGAGGAGGAGTAGGATGAGGGTACGGCTAAAGGCTATCAAAACTGGTTGTCTAGTGCATTGGGGACAAAGAATAAAAGGAGCAGATTTCTGGGAATGGTAGGAAAGATTCAGGGAATAATGTACAGACAGGGGTATGGTAGGCTGCGGGTTCAGTGGAGTTAAACCTAGGTATTGAGTGACGATAAGAGAGATTGTATCTCGGGATGCACTATTTATGCTGGGTGAGGTCACTGCATGTGTTTGAGGTGGGACAAAAGAGGTATCTGAGGCATGTTGAGTGGGACTAGGGGCTCCGCAGTGAACTAAAAGAATGATAACTCTCCTAAACAACAGTATACAAGGCATATTGACATTGGCAGCAGGGTAGCCTAGTGGTTAGAGCGTTGGACTAGTGACCGGCAGGTTGCAAGTTCAAACCCCCAAGCTGACAAGGTACAAATCTGTTGTTCTGCCCCTGAACAGGCAGTTAACCCACTGTTCCTAGGCCGTCATTGAAAATAAGAATTTGTTCTTAACTGAATTGCCTGGTAAAATAAAAAATGTAAAAATTAGAGAGAGACATAAAGCGAGGCGGTGTTGATTGGGAGAGCTAGCTAAGGCAACAATAGGTAAGACAACAACAGCTAATCATCTAAGTAGCCCTTTTATAATAGTTTTTGCATTAAAAGCTATGAAAACCCAATCTGCACCAGCATGACGAGTAAGACAATCTGTACTGGGCTCCTGACGGGAAGGAAGGCGGGGAGAGTAGCGTGGTGCCTGGAGCGCTCTATCTCGCCTGGTAGGTGGAGTGGAAAAACACTCACACTGAGATGGATGGCCCAGAGAGACACAGTGCATTCATCCACTCCTCCCAGGACCAACAGAGGGACGTGTGGATCCACTCATCCCAGACTGGGAGCCTCCTCTGAGGCCTACAGCCCACCAGAGCCGGCCCCTGAGAGACGGAGCTCCGCATCACCACCATACTACAGCCCCTGTCGAGCTCTGTCTTTCAGTCATTAGGCGGCTCATACTAACTCTCCATCAGTCAGTCCCTGAGTCCTAGACACACACCGCACACTGAATGAACACATTTGCTTTGCACAGAAAGACACATGCAAATGCAAACAAACAGTGACGAGAGAGGTTTGAAGAGGAATCCTTGACAGTTGTACAGAAGAACAGTGGGTGAAGGTAGAGAGAATCTGAGAGCAAGCGAGACAGAGACATGAAGGAGAGGGAGGGTGGGGGGCAGAGAGCAAGACAGTTGCCATGGTGAAACAGCAGTCTATGTGCTGGCAGATTGAATAAATGACCTTGACCTTGTCATCTCATTTAAATACAAAATCTCTGTTTTGTCTGAAGGCCCCCCCAGATCTCATTTCAATTACCCGTCCTTGCCGTTCTGCGAATGCTACGCACGCACCTGTCTGCTTTTTCCAACCCTTGTGATCCGACAGCACATTCACAATTTAAAACAGCCCTATCAAAGAAGAGAGAGAAAAAAAAATCTGTTAGAATAGAAGAGCAGAGCGAAGGCGGTTTTAAAGTCAGGGCCACGCTCTCTGTGGAGCAGACAGCCAAGGCCACAGAATGACACTGAGGAGGACATCCACAGAACAGAACCGAGGCTGCCAGGGTCTTCGAAGCTGAGCTGCCCGGAACTTCACACGTCTCAGTTCCATGTCTCCCTGGGCCAGGCTCCGATTTCACTCTGTAGTAGCCCCACTGTTCACCAGATTTGCTAGAGCCTTCAGAAGTCACAGCTAGATTAGAAACCATCTTGTGTCACCCGCGGACAAATTGTGTAACAAAACAATGTTTGGCATTCTTCTTTTACTTAAAAAAAATAATAATAATACCCACCCACCCGAGCATCTCATCCCCTTCGTTTCTCTCATCCCCTCTCTCCCCAGGCCACTCCCTGAACTGAAACATTGGAGCACTCGCTTGTTCAAAGAGAATCTTTTCAAACAGGCGACGTTTGTGGGCAGCCTCACCAGGTGGTCTTGGATGCAAAGCAAGGCAGTGGGGGATCAATAATTTGTCTCTCTCAGTGAGAGGGATGTTCTGTGCCAACTCACACAGACACAGTCTGCACACAAGACACACAGACAAACACTCACGCCAGACCTGGGTTCAAATGCATGTGAATTTGGTTATTTATTATATAAATACTTTTATTTATATTTGAGTATTTTCAAAAAAAATTGCCCAAATTAACTACGTCTATTGGCAGTATATGAAAGTATTTTCTAATAATTTCCTAAAAAGCAGACTTTTCAAACAGACCTGGGTTCAAATGCATGGGAGTATTTATTTGCATTTGAAAATACACAGTATTTGAGTGTTTTCAAATACATGCCAATACTTTCCAAATATATGGCAAAATATAATCAAACCGGATGGTCTTCAGAGATAGATGGGAGGGGTTGATGGTAGCTGAAGGATGGGATTAAAAACAAACAAAATATAACTATAGTAAAATACATTGTGTCCATAAAATGTATATTATATACAATTAGGGCTGCGGTGGTAGGGTTATGCAAAAGTTTGGACACACCTACTCATTCCAAGGTTTTTCTATTTTTTTACTATTTTATACATTGTTGAATAATAGTGAAGACATCAAAACTATGATATAACACATAGGGAATCATGTAGTAACCAAAATAGTGTTAAAACAAATCAAAATACATTTTATATTTTATAATAGCCACCCTTTGCCTTGATGACAGCTTTGCATACTCTTGGCATTCTCTCAACCAGCTTCGTGACGTAGTCACCTGGAATGCATTTCAATTAACAGGTGTGCCTTGTTAAAAGTTCATTTGTGGAATTTCTTTCCTTCTTAATGTGTTTCAGCCAATCAGTTGTGTTGTGACAAGGCAGGGGTGGTATATATTAAATAGCCCTATTTGGTAAAAGACCAAGTCCATATTATGGCAAGAACAGTTCAAATAAGAAAAGAGGAATGACAGTCCATTACTTTAAGACATAAAGGTCAGTCAATACAGAAAATGTCAAGAACTTTGAAAGTTTCTTCAAGTGCAGTTCCAAAAAGCATCAAGCTCTATGATGAAACTGGCTCTCATGAGGACCGCCACAGGAAAGGAACATGTTACAGAGGATAAGTTCATTAGAAATTGCAGCCCAAATAAATGCTTCACAGAGTTCAAGTAACAGACACATCTCAACATCAACTGTTCAGAGGAGACTGCTTAAATCAGGCCTTCGTGGTTGAATTGCTGCAAAGAAACCACTACTATAGGACAACAATAATAAGAAGAGACGTGCTTGGGCCAAGAAACACGAGCAATGGACATTGGACAGGTGAAAATCTGTCGTTTGATCTGATGAGTCCAAATTTGAGATAGTTGGTTCCAGCCGCCGTGTCTTTGTGAGATGCAGAGTAGGTGAACGGATGATCTCTGCATGTGTGGTTCCCACCATAAAGCATGGAGGAGGTGTGATTGCGTGGGGGTGATTTGCTGGTGACATTGTCAGTGATTTATTTAGAATTCAAGGCACACTTAACCAGCATGGCTACCACAGCATTCTGCAGCGATGTGCCTTCCCATCTGGTTTGCGTTTAGTGGGACTATCATTTGTTTTTCAACAGGACAATGACCCAAAACACACCTCCAGGCTGTGTAAGGGCTATTTGACCAACACTGGAAAATACGTTTGGGGATTAAGTCAAAATAACTTATTTAATCTATTCAAGTCAACTAAATGTGCAAAATGTGTTGATTTGAAAAATCATGTTAAGTTGACTTCAACTCAATAAAAGCTGTAAACACAAAAAATAAATGTCAGTTAACAAAGACCAAAATGCACAGTCAACTTTCAAATCAGAACTAATAAGTCAAATAAACTAAAACAAGATCCAGTGTTAATTTATAGGCGGCGGCATCATTTCAGGAAGTGGCTTGATCAAGTCCATGCTTCGGCAACTCCTATACTGCATTCAACAGTTTTCTAAGTTGGAGTGAGTAGCTTGGCAAAAGGTGAGTATTTCCTATTAAACAATACAACTACTAGCATGCTATTTACCTACTTGGTAACCTACACTGTATAAATATTTATTGGGAAAGTTAACAAGTGCCCTTTATAAAAATTATGATAACTTTTCAACACAATAATAGCAAGGACATTAGCCAGTATGTCACATGCTAGCTAGCTGGTTAGCACCACACCCACACACTACATGTTAAAATTGTAATTTTGGTTAAATTTAGAAAGAAAAACAGATATTTGGCTACGTTTGGCAAATAGTATTTTACTATCAGTTTAAATTGGATTACTTGTGCAATTCTATGAGTTAGTGATGGGCATTCAGGCTCTTTTCAGTGAGCCAGCTCGTTTGGCTCAACTCACTAAAAAGAGACGGCTCTATTGGCTCCCAAAAGGCACTTTAAAAAATATATGTTTCGTATTTTTTCAAGTCAAACAGTTTGTGATAATTTGACTATGACTGGTGTTAAAATAATTCAAATTAAATTATGAAATGAAATCATACTCTACCTTAACCACCATGTATTTAAAAATCCATTGGTTTGTTATGAAAAAGAATGCTATTAAATATTTGCATTTAAAGTATAACTTTTAATGTATATAAACAAAGCGCATATAAATCTAACCATTCAAAATTAATACAATCTGAACAGCATAATAGAATATTGCACCATATCAAATAAAAATAAATAATTGCAAAACTCCAGCATCCCACAAATGGAAATAAATGTAAAAAATAAGGTTGCTATTACACATGTGCATTTAAAGTCTAACTTTTTAAATATATATAAACAAAGTGCATATAAATGTAACAAATCAAAACGAATACAATCTGAACAACATAATAATAGCACATTTCACCATATCAAATAAAAATAAATAACAATGTGCAAAACTGCAGCATCCCACTTAAAACATTAAACTGGTCCTTCTTTTCTCTCTCTTCTTTATTGCCATGTTATTACCAGCAGCACACAGCAATGCCGACGATATTTTGCTTTTATGCGAGATTTGAGGGGCTCCTCCAAATAGGATCGGACCTCCAGTATGGCATCTGCTGAGGGATTCCTTCGTACTGTTACTGTGCTCTCTCGTCAAACAGCATCCAAACAGCAGATGTTTGTGGCACTCCTGCTGGTACTTCTGCTCCATCTGATCCCTCTTCTTCCTGTTGCCCTGGTGCCTGAGCCAGCTGACTGCTGGGGCTGTCCCTCCCTGCTGCTGAGGTTATTCTTTGAAGAGCCTCATCAATCGCTCTTGCATCACTGACGGCTAACTTCTTAAACCTGGGGTCAAGTGCAGCGGTTTCAGATAGCACGTGATTATATTCCATTCTGTGGAACTTTCTGTCCATTGATGAACATAGGGTGTCCATCAACTCTGTCACATGTACTGTGGTTACATTTGCTTCTCTCTGGCGGCTGGCTGTGATTCGCTGCAGACCCTTACACAGGAGTATCATTTTTGAGGCTGTCACATAGCTGAAAAGAGAGAACAGTAACTTATTAGTTCAGGTTCATGTTCATGTTTTGTCTACTGATACTACATTCTCATCTACTGCTCATATACATACAGTGCCTTGCGAAAGTATTTGGCCCCCTTGAACCTTGCGACCTTTTGCCACATTTCAGGCTTCAAACATAAAGATATAAAACTGTATTTTTTTGTGAAGAATCAACAACAAGTGGGACACAATCATGAAGTGGAACGACATTTATTGGATATTTCAAACTTTTTTAACAAATCAAAAACTGAAAAATTGGGCGTGCAAAATTATTCAGCCCCCTTAAGTTAATACTTTGTAGCGCCACCTTTTGCTGCGATTACAGCTGTAAGTCGCTTGGGGTATGTCTCTATCGGTTTTGCACATCGAGAGACTGACATTTTAACCCATTCCTCCTTGCAAAACAGCTCGAGCTCAGTGAGGTTGGATGGAGAGCATTTGTGAACAGCAGTTTTCAGTTCTTTCCACAGATTCTCGATTGGATTCAGGTCTGGACTTTGACTTGGCCATTCTAACACCTGGATATGTTTATTTTTGAACCATTCCATTGTAGATTTTGCTTTATGTTTTGGATCATTGTCTTGTTGGAAGACAAATCTCCGTCCCAGTCTCAGGTCTTTTGCAGACTCCATCAGGTTTTCTTCCAGAATGGTCCTGTATTTGGCTCCATCCATCTTCCCATCAATTTTAACCATCTTCCCTGTCCCTGCTGAAGAAAAGCAGGCCCAAACCATGATGCTGCCACCACCATGTTTGACAGTGGGGATGGTGTGTTCAGGGTGATGAGCTGTGTTGCTTTTACGCCAAACATAACGTTTTGCATTGTTGCCAAAAAGTTCAATTTTGGTTTCATCTGACCAGAGCACCTTCTTCCACATGTTTGGTGTGTCTCCCAGGTGGCTTGTGGCAAACTTTAAACGACACTTTTTATGGATATCTTTAAGAAATGGCTTTCTTCTTGCCACTCTTCCATAAAGGCCAGATTTGTGCAATATACGACTGATTGTTGTCCTATGGACAGAGTCTCCCACCTCAGCTGTAGATCTCTGCAGTTCATCCAGAGTGATCATGGGCCTCTTGGCTGCATCTCTGATCAGTCTTCTCCTTGTATGAGCTGAAAGTTTAGAGGGACGGCCAGGTCTTGGTAGATTTGCAGTGGTCTGATACTCCTTCCATTTCAATATTATCGCTTGCACAGTGCTCCTTGGGATGTTTAAAGCTTGGGAAATCTTTTTGTATCCAAATCCGGCTTTAAACTTCTTCACAACAGTATCTCGGACCTGCCTGGTGTGTTCCTTGTTCTTCATGATGCTCTCTGCGCTTTTAACGGACCTCTGAGACTATCACAGTGCAGGTGCATTTATACGGAGACTTGATTACACACAGGTGGATTGTATTTATCATCATTAGTCATTTAGGTCAACATTGGATCATTCAGAGATCCTCACTGAACTTCTGGAGAGAGTTTGCTGCACTGAAAGTAAAGGGGCTGAATAATTTTGCACGCCCAATTTTTCAGTTTTTGATTTGTTAAAAAAGTTTGAAATATCCAATAAATGTCGTTCCACTTCATGATTGTGTCCCACTTGTTGTTGATTCTTCACAAAAAAATACAGTTTTATATCTTTATGTTTGAAGCCTGAAATGTGGCAAAAGGTCGCAAAGTTCAAGGGGGCCGAATACTTTCGCAAGGCACTGTATATAATGACAATGGCCAGGGTGGTGGCTATCCTTGGTATCCTTTGACTCTTGGTATCCTTTGACTCAAGAAACCGCTTCAACATATAAAATATTGAATTCCACCTTGTACTGCAGTCTTGTTTAGGCCTCAGCTCAGGCATCCCCATCTGGCGTTGTGTAGACTTAGTTTTTCAGCACCTACTGTGCTCTTGTGGAAGTATTCCTCAGTGGCTTTCACTTTGTCCACAGTGGGCTTCATCACCTTTAGAGCATCTCGAACAATCAGGTTGATTGTTAACACAACAGAACCCTTTTCCATCTACTTGCCGTTCTCTGGCCGCTCTAAACAGTTCCTCTAGCAAGTTCTCTGAGGTGTGTCTGACGCTGAACTCAAAGCAGTCCAGAAGATAGCTAGACATCGAAAAATCTACAATGAAGTGACATGTAACCGAGCATGTAAGAAGTGGTTACCCTTGATGTCCAACAGTCAGTGGTAAGACAAACTGCAGTAGCTTGTTGGAATCTTTCTCACACTGACGCCTGTGTTTTCTCGTACAGTTGTGGAATAAGTGATTTTGAAAGGGTTTTCCTGCTTGGAATTGTGTACATTGGTTTTAGACTATTGCTATAATTTCTAAAACCTCTGTCCTCCACGAAGACTGCATTGCTGTGGGTCGCGGAGTAGGCCTACTTGACTGAGTGGATACATCTCCACGTGTGGAGGTGCTTGCTCCACCACTATCACTAGCAGGACCGCTAGTTTCTCGAAGCTCCGCTACAGCTAGCTTCACAGTTGGGTGGACAGTTCGCATATGCCGATGTAGGTTGTGCGTAGAACCGGATTTATATGAGATTTTGTTTTGGCAAATTCTACACTGTGTGCTAACATTGTCTACATTATTAAAATGCATCCAAATGCTACTGTGCTTCCAACTCATTTTCCAGCTGTTGTTTTCACACCTGTCCTTCCTCTCTCTCCTCGGCTGCTAAGTGTGTGACTGTGAGTGAGTTGGCTAGGCATCTTTGGTTCATTGGTTGACAATGCGTGTCTGTCTACAGGAACAACAGGTGAGGCTGTTTGTCTGCTCAGACTATCAGAACTAATGTGTGCACTTGAGCATTTAGGCCTATCTTATTTTATTATTATTTTTGTTCTTTGAATTAGCTAATTCTATTAATTTAAATATTTTGATTATTCATATCTTCATTTTTTAAATGTTTTTATAAATAGATTTGGCTCTTCTGGTATGTGAGCCGGCTCCCAACGTTCACCTACATGAGCCCAATCTTAGAGCCGACTCGTTCGCGAATGACCCCTCACTACTATGTGTACTGTGGTATAATTGCAGCAAAGCTTGCTGTAATCATGCTGTTAAATAGTACCGCTCTAGCCAGCAGCACACATGGCGCCAAATTGCACCCATGCTGACTAACTTGTCATTTGTTTGATAGTTTATTTTAGTAAATTTTAGTTCAGTTTATTTTACTACTTGTATAACAGTAGCTAGCTACAAAAGCCAACTGTAGCTATGCTTGTAGTTACAATTACTATTAGATTGGGTAGTAATGAGCTGTTATCAGTTTATTTTACTATTGTGGTTGTATTCAGTGACTTGCTAGCCAAACATAAGATATGGGCTATGTAGCTAACTAAATTCTCCATGGTATGTTGTGGCATTTAGCTAATATGCTGTTAGCTAGAATCGCGCTATTTAGCATGGTGTTAGCTAGCATAGTGTTAGTTAGGACACGTGGCCGAATTTGCACATGTGCTGGTTAGTTAGTGTGTTTAGTTAGTATGGCGCTAGATAGCCTGTGGTCGGAATTGCAAATGTGCTGATAAAAGCTGCTTGTTGGCTATTTTGGAAATAGTTTGACAACCTGCATAACAGTACAACGGAAAGATGTTTGCTAGCCATGCTTCTAATTAGTATTAGGTTTAAAACCCTTATTTTTTCCAAAATGTTAGATTTAAAAACCTAGCTAAGAATATTCTAATGATTAAATATCCTAATCTTGCAAGTAGTAATGTTAGCATATATTTTGTTATTTTACAATTGTTAGTTTGGGTGTAATGAAATGTTATGTTAAACAAACCATGTTATAAAAATGAACTTTGCAGTTAGTAAACAGGTTTACCTAGACAGCACTTAAATCTTGAATTCATCAATTTCAGAGTAATGTTAATAATTAACACATTAACTAAAGTGAATAAAAATGTTTACGTAAACATTCTTTTTTAGATTCTTGGAAATCCAAAAGCATTCATCCGTCAATGGATGAAGTGGAACCGTAAGTACTGCAGATTTGACACATCAAATCAATGCATCCTTATTAGACATTACAAATTGAAGCATGGACATTATGCAATACCTGCCCAATACCATGAATCCATCAAGACTGTCCATGCACCTTGTAAAACAGAAATAGCACTCAAGAAGCATTTGACTCAACATCGAAGAAATGTTCATGAAACAGTTACTGCTTGCATAAAATGTGACCTTTGTCATTTTTCTGAGCCCTGTAATGTTAAGCAGTACTTTTCTCATTTGAGAAGAAATTTCAACAATAAGGATTATATGCAAGAAGAGATTCAGAAAATAACTGGGTAACTGTTGATGCAGAAATGATGACTACTTTCTCATTAAGAAGAAAGGAGATTGTGGAAGATGAGCCCCTTGTGATTGACATCAAATCTAGATGGCCCGCGCTGTTCAGACAGATAACTGCTTATTTAAAATCTGCAAATGGTCCAATAAGATTTTCTGTGATTGTTGAAATTAATAATATACACAGTTTCTCATACTTCAAGAGCTTGACTCTCAGACTTTTGTGCATTTTGAGATGAAGGTGATTAGAGGACACAAGAAACTACATAAGTTATTAATGTAATATTCTTTCCAAAAACGTATTCCTTTTATTTGTAGTGCTCTAAGGCTGGGTGTAAAAATCATAACTCTGACTGCTTATAGGTCACACAAATGCAGGGTTCTATACAGTGTAAGTGTATCACTCATTTTTTAAAGTAAATTATGGCTATAAACCATTGGTGTTTTTCAAAGTATTTCTGTCATTTAGCTTCATAGATTGACTTGAATCCCTTAACTTTATTTAACAATGAGGGCAGTGGCAGTCACAGGCTGTCATAGATACATTTGACATTATCCCAACTGAGACTTTGCTAGTTTATGTTTCCATGTTTCCTAGCTATGTATATTTTAAATCACATGCTTCTGAGTTTTCAGTTTTAGTTTCAGTTTAAACTGCAATATATATTTCCCCCAAATCAGTATAAGTACTGTACTCCATTACCATGGTAACCATTTGGTCTGAAAGTAGCAGCGGATAATTTTAATCACTTTCCTACATTAAATGTTATGTTTTGTAGCAATGTAATTGGCTATTTTGCTTGATGGCCTTAGTGCCCTGGCTGATTGTTTTGGTGCGCTGGCAGATTGGGCACTCCCTTGTCCCTAAAATTCCTTCCCTGGTATGTTATGCTCTTCAAACAGGTTGCTCTGGAGTTCATGAGACTGGTGTCTGTGGACCTCAAGAAGACATGTTATGAAGGCCTGGACAGTCATCTTTCCAAGCTCCTTGAATTCTACCAGGCCAAGAGTGGTGGAGGGATGGAGCTAAAACACCTGATGGACAGTCTTGATAAAGACGTAGGTTCGATTATATTGATATTAAAGTATTCTGTACAGTTATTACCTTTGTTCTGGTGTATTGATAATTGCTACTTTTTTAAATACACATCAATATTGGGGATGAGACCTTATCATTGAAAACCACATGAATAATGTCGTAAAACAGTAAATTGCGCTTTTGTTGTTAGAGTTCCAATCAAAGGAAGAGAGCGGCTGTGCTCCATGGCTTGCCATACTTACTGCGAGAAGACCCAACATATTTTTTAAAGACATATGAGGTATACAACCTTTCAACATAACCTTATGCTTTCTCCCAGAGAGTGAAATTTCCTATGAATCATGATGCACTGTAACGTTCAATGGAGTCAAGTTGAATGTCTGTCACCATGGGGTGGCAGGGTAGCCTAGTGGTTAGAGCATTGGACTAGTAACTGAAAGGTTGCAAGTTCAAATCCCCGAGCTGACAAGGTACAAATCTGTCGTTCTGCCCGTGAACAGGCAGTTAAACCCACTGTTCCTAGGCCGTCATTGAAAATAAGAATTTGCTCTTAACTGACTTGCCTAGTTAAATAAATAAAAATCTGAGGTGATTATAACACACAGGCCCAATCAAATGTGAACCAACTACAGTATATAAGGACATCCATCTCTTTCAGAAATGTTTTATTTGTTTTACTTTCTCCCTTGCTAGACAGTTGCTAGACAGTTGAGAATATTCTCAACTGAATGTCTAGAAAAACATTTTGTTTCTTCTGGACAGTTTAGCATGATTTTTGTCCAGAAGAAACAAAATCTTTATCTTAGACTGCAAAGCAAAAATCAGGACCATGCATTAAACAATACTAGGTTTGGCCGATAATACCTAACTATTGATAGCTTTTGTCGATGGTTGTAAAATGTAAGTATGCTCAAGTTTTATCGTATTTGAACGTATCACACATCCCTGGTGTATGGCAGCACACAATACTGCAGTGCCCTTAGTGATACAGTATGTCTGTCACGCCCTGACCTTAGTTAACTTTGTCTTCTTTATTATTTTGGTTAGGTCAGGGTGTGACGAGGGTGGTTTGTTTAGATTTTGTATTGTCTAGGGGTTTTTCTAAGTCTAGGTGTTTATATGTCTATGGTTACCTAAATTGGTTCTCAATCAGAGGCAGCTGTTAATCGTTGTCTCTGATTGGGGACCATATTTAGGTAGCCATATTCCTTGGGTATTTTTTGGGTTCTTATTCTGTTTAGTTGCCTGTCTGCACTAGCCATATTAGCTTCACGGTTCTTTTGTATAGTTTGTTCAGTGTTCTTTCTTTATTAAAGAAGTATGTACGCTTACAATGCTGCGCCTCCGATGTCAAATTCCCTATTGTTAGACAATTAACAGAATTAAATTGGCACTGTGAGGAATTCCAAATTCTATACAAAAGCTGTAAAAACAATTTCTTGTTATTTAAATATAAAAAGTGATTTTGATAGGACAATTAATCCCTACACCATGCAGTGCTGACTTTGGCATTTGAACAGGAATTGCAATCAGTTTTGCTTCAACATTGCTCGTCAGTGGGCTTGTGCCGGTCCGTCTTCATACAAACGTTGCATTTTAGGCTGTGCTTTTGTCTAACAAATGAATTGCTTATTGTTGGGAATCATTGTTCTATCGAAATAACTTTTTATATTTTTTAAATATCCAGAAATATAGTTTACAGCTTTTGTAAGCTGGTCATTTAAAAAGAAAGTAGTAGAGGTGGAATTCTACACAGTGCACCTTTAATATAATGAATGTTGTAGAAAGAGCTGATTGCCAAGCACTGAATGATAGATGAGGCTTTACATGGTTTTCCCCCTCATTTTCAGTGTTGAATGACCATGGCCCTTCGTGGCGCTATAGTGGACAATCAATTGTTTTTACAAATGGAAAAAGAACAGACCATGTTTTACCTCAACTAAGAATGCATTCTATCTAGACCTGGGAGAAATCATGGTTGACTGACGTGCTTAAGGACCATGCCTGTTTACTGGCACAATGCTCTTGACCACTAGTCTACCTGCCACATCACTTGCCTGCATCAATAAGCAACAGTCCATTTGCAGACAGTTTCACAGAAAATTTGTATTGGAGGATGTTTTGTAGGGCAATGCCTCTAATCTTTGCCTATTTTTGTTCTGATTTTCAGAAGACAACGGATTCTGAAGAAGTCCCCCGCGGAGTGAAAATCGGTATCCTTGTCGTTGTGGATGGAGCTGCAGCAGATGACCCAATGCTAGCTGACAATGTGGATGTTGCCCTTGTGATAGAAGAGCAGGTGATCACACATGAACTTCACAATGTCCCAAATGCTTTTGCCACTTTGATTGGGCTTCTTTATTGTCTGAACATGGATTACCCAAAATGTTTGAGGTACACTTTTGAGGTAGTTCAGAAAATGTTCTTTAAGATTGGTGCAGAAAACTGAACAGCAAAAGTGCATGGGCTGAAGAACCATCGTCTTTGTTAAGACAACTATTTGCTGTGTTTTTGTTTTACTCGCAGTAGTTGAGTTAAGTCCTCAGACAATGATGCTGTTATCTGCCTAAATCAGTTTTGGGAAGACTTAAGTTACCCTATTTTAACGTGTGACCTTCAGTCTACAAAACTACAACCGTCTTTTGTTAGAGACCATTGATTTGCCATCATCTCTTCCCATTAACTACAGTGCATTCTGAAAATGTTTACAGCATGTTAGAAAAAAAAATCACACTCGACACCAACTTGTCTTAGAAACCATTCTGAAGGTTGTCTTTGATCAGTGTTTGAAGTTTTATTTACCGTGCCATAAAACCATGTTTCAATGGTGCCATTTACAAATATGTATGGGTTTATTGGACAGAGGATTTTTTTTTAAATGGCCAAAACATTTATGTTTAGAAAAAAAAAAATCTTAGCTGATTGGTTAAAAGACCAATTAGTGACAGCAGAATTTGGCTGCCCGTTTAAATGGACCCAAAGACATGCATCTAAAAATATGCATTGTTAGATATTTTTTTTCATGACAATCAAAATGCATTCTAGGGAACAATACAATGTTGCAAATGTATTTGTTTGTTAATACATAGTGTAATAAATGTTCTGAAATACACGATAGGACTATTAAGTTGTCATTACAAGCTAGATGGAATTCATTGATTTCAATGTAAGTTGTTGAATCGATCAATGTACTCTTGATAGTAAATCAATCATTGTAAATATAGTCATTTTAAAATGAAGATAAGCTTTACTAAATCTGATCTTTGTTCAACTGTACATATTGGTTTATATTAAGTTTACATGGTTTATTCGTCAATGTCATTTTGTTGAGTTAGAACAGTGGTTCTCAAGCTTGTCTGTTATGTCATTAATAGTTTAGTTATTTATGTGTGGCCTGCTTGACTTGCTTGTAGCCACAGTGTAGCACCACCAGCCAAACAGGTTGAGAACTCTGTTACAATAATTCAATATGAAGTAGGCTTGACTTAAGTGCATGTTGAATGAACAATAATTGTAAACGGTTAACTCTTAAATGTGGCTTTAGACAATTCACACTTTAATGTTGTTCAACTTTTATTTCCAGTTATCTAGTTACATGGCCTTGTTCAAGCTCAGAGTACATTACATGTCACAATTTTGTTATGTAGACTTTAAATTTAGTTATCTTAACTGTGTTACTAGTTATGATAACTTTATTAAAAGTTGACATAACAATATAGGAAAAAGATTAAACTCAGAATAGTAAGTTATAGTGGCAAATGGTTAACTCTTTTATACATTGAAGTAACTGGCTTTAGTTCAGATAACTCTAGCTTTAAGTTTGTTTCAACTTGTTATTTCCAGTCATCCAGTTGCGTGGCCTTTTTCAAGCTCAGAGCACTTAACAAAATGGTCTAAGCAAGGATAACGTGACATGTTATGTAAACTTTAAATGTAGTTATGATAACTGTATTACTAGTTACAATAACTTAACTGAAAATTGACTTAACAAAATCTGAAATTAATTCAACTAAAAATGGTTGGTTATACTGAAATGAAGTGGATTTCTATTATTTGTCTATTTTTGTATACTGTCTACTGTCTATTATTTGTCAACAATAAATGTAGCTTTAGTTATTAGAACTCCACATTTATTGTTAATATAAAAGGTTTAAAATGATTCAAATAATATCAAATGAAATTAACAATTCACAAACATCAAATTAACCGCCTATTGTTAGTCAAAATAAATGTAATAAAAGCTAGGATAACGTGAAATGTAAAGTACTCTGAGCTTGAAAAAGCCCATGCAACTAGATCACTGGAAATAATAAGTTGAAACAATAAATCATTTTTTACAGTGACGTAGGGAAGTGATGCATCAGATGACCTGGCCTCCACAATCACCCAACCTCAACCCAATTGAGATGGCTTGGGATGAGTTGGACCGCAGAGGGAAGGAAAAGCAGCCAACCACATAAAAATGTATATAAAATCAATAACAATATATATTTTCCAGGTGTATTTCCAAATACATTCCAATATTCAACTACGTTTCCAAATCAGAAATATCCAAATACTTACTTACAAATGTCTTTGAAAGTAATTGAAATACCCTAAATAGCATTTGAACCCAGGTCTGATTCATGCAAATACCAAGTCGCTCTTTATCACATGCAAACTGAAACAAAGGTACATTTACAATGCCTTCAAAAAGTATTCACACCCCTTTTTTTACATTTTGTTGTGTTACAGTCTGAATTTAAAATGGATTTCATTCAGATGTTATTGTCATTGGCCTAAACACAATACCCCATAATGTCAAAGTGGAATTGTTCTTCAAAATTTGAGTCAATAAATGTTCAACCTCTGTCATGGCAAGCCTGAATGAGTTTAGGAGTAAACGTTTGCTTAACAAGTCACATAAGTGGCATGGACTCACTCTGTATGCAATAAGTGTTTAACAATTGTTTAATGACTACCTCATCTCTGTACCCCACACATACAATTATCTGTAAGGTCTCTCAGTCGACCAGTACATTTCAAAACACAGACTCAACCACAAAGACCATGGAGGTTTTACAATGCCTCGTAAAGAGGGGCATCTATTACTAGATTGGTAAAAAACAGACATTGAATATCCCTTTGAGCATGGTAAAGTTATTAATTACACTTTGGATGGTGTACCAATACACCCAGTACCTACAAAGATAGACATCCTTCTTAACTCAGTTGATGGAGAGGAAGGAAACCACTCAGGGACTTCACCATGAGGCCAATGGTGAACAGTTGAAGTTTATAGTTGAAGTTTAATTGAAGTTTAAGTTTAATGGCTGTGATAGGAGAAAACGGGGGATGGATCAACAACATTGTAGTTACTCCACAATACTAACCTCATTGACAGAGTGAAAAGAAGGAAGCCTGTGTGAGGGAAAATTGTATGTTTGTGTATCAGATCAATGCTGCTTTCATAATAACCAATAAGATAGGTTCATGGAAGTGACTAATTGATCGTGGATGGAGGAATCCTCACTATCAGTATAAGTAATTTGGCAGCACGTCCAGAACATTGCTCTATGTGAACCAAAAAGGGTATCTCAGTTTCAAGGTCTCCGTTTGGAGAGAAGAAGCCTTGTGAGGTATTGGTCAGTCACGTGCAGAAAACAAAGTTAATGATGAATAAAGAATCATGTAAATCATGCTTTATGACTTTTTTGTATAGCTGTATATAAGAAAAGTAACGGGATGTAATGGTACATTAACCTGTCTGAGAACGGGGTTCGTTCCGCTAGCGGAACCCCTCGCCAACAGCCAGTGAAATTGCATGGCGCCAAATTCAAACAACAGAAATCTCATAAATCAAATTTCTCAAACATTCAAGTATTAGGCACCATTTTAAAGATACAATTCTCATTAATCCAGCCACAGTGTCTGATTTTAAAAAGGCTTTACAGCGAAAGCTCCACAAACGATTATGTTAGGTCACCAAGTCACAGAAAATCACAGCCAATTTTTCCAGCCAAAGAGAGTTGTCACAAAAAGCAGAAATATATATTAAATTAATCACTAACCTTTGATGATCTTCATCAGATGATACTCATAGGACTTCATGTTACACAGCACATGTATGTTTTGTTCAATAAAGTTAATATTTATATCCAAAAATCTCATTTTACATTGGCGTGTTATGTTCAGTAGTTCCCAAACATGCTGTGATTTTGCAGAGAGCCACATCAATTCACAGAAATACTCATAATAAACATTGATAATAGATACAACTATTATACATGGAACTTTAGATAAACTTCTCCTTAATGCAACCGCTGTGTCAGATTTAAAAAAATCTTTACGGAAAAAGCCTACCATGCAATAATCTGAGTATGGCGCTCAGAGCCCAAAACAATATCCGCCATGTTGTGTAATCAACATTAGTCAGAAATATCATTGTAAATATTCACTTACCTTTGATGATCTTCATCAGAATGCACTCCCAGGAATCCCAGTTCCACAATAAATGTTTGATTTGTTCGATAAAGTAAATTTATGTCCAAACACCTCCTTCTGTTAGCGCGTTTAGTAAACAAATCGAAACTCACGAGGCGCAGGCAAGTCCAGCGGAAAGGTCGGACAGAAATTCCCAAAAGTTGGTCGTAGAAACATATCAAACGCTGTATAGAATGAATCTTTAGGATGTTTTTATCAAAATCTGATGCGACAGGTGGATTAACAAAAGGCTAAACTGTGTTTTGCAATATTGCACTTGTGATTTCATGAATATGAATATTTTCTAGTAATATTATTTGACCACCGAATAGCATAGCGCCCCAGTCAAATAATATTACTAAAAATATTCATGAAATCACAAATGCAATATTGCAAAACACAGTTTAGCCTTTTGTTAATCCACCTGTCGTCTCAGATTTTGAAATTATGCTTTACAGCGAAAGCAATCCAAGCGTTTGTGTAAGTTTATCGATCGCACGACAAAACATTAAGTACACTTAGCATCAGGTAGCTTGGTCACGAAAATCAGAAAGGCAATCAAATTAATAGTTTACCTTTGATGATCTTTGGACGTTTTCACTCACGAGACTCCCAGTTACATAACAAATGTTCCTTTTGTTCCATAAAGATTATTTTTATATCCAAAATACCTCCGTTTGTTTGGTGCATTATGTTCAGAAATCCACAGGAAAGAGCGCAGACAAATTCGCAGACAAAATGTTCCTTTTGTTCCATAAAGATGATTTTTATATCCAAAATACCTCCGTTTGTTTGGCGCATTATGTTCAGAAATCCACAGGAAAGAACGCAGACAAATTCCAAATAATAGCCGTAATGTCCACAGAAACATGTCAAACATTTTTTATAATCAATCCTAAGGTTGTTTTTAAAATATATAATCGATAATATATCAACCGCAAATGTCTTTCACAGTAGGAGAGGGAAAAACAATGGCTGTCCAAATTCTGTAGCGCGAGCAAAACTCATGTGACCACTTGACGCGATGTTATCCTTCTGGCTCATTTTTCAAAATAAAAGCCTGAAACTATGTCTGAAGACGGTTGACACCTTGAGGAAACGATAGGGAAAGGAATCTGGTTGATATCCCTTTAAATGGAGCAATGGGAGGCTATGGAACATGGAGTTTTCAAAATAGAAGCCACTTCCTGATTTGATTTTTCTCAGGGTTTCGCCTGCAATTCAGTTCTGTTATACTCACAGACAATATGTTTACAGTTTTGGAAACTTTAGAGTGTTTTCTATCCCAATCTGTCAATTATATGCATATTCTAGCATCTGGTCCTGAGAAATAGGCCGTTTACTTTGAGAACATTATTTTTCCAAACATAAAAATAGTGCCCCCTAGCTTCAAGAGGTTAACCTGTTGCGACGACCAAACCCGGATCCGGGATTCTATTTATAGACCTAAGCTCATTACCATAACGCAACGTTAACTATTCATGAAAATCGCAAATGAAATGAAATAAATATGCTAGCTCTCAAGCTTAGCCTTTTGTTAACAACACTGTCATCTCAGATTTTCAAAATATGCTTTTCAACCATAGGAAAACAATCATTTGTGTAACAGTAGCTAGCTAGCGTAGCATTTAGCGTTAGCATTAGCGTTAGCATTAGCGTTAGCATTTAGCAGGCAACTATCACAAAAACAAGTAAAGCCTTCAAATAAAATAACTTACCTTTGAAGAACTTCTGATGTTTTCAATGAGGAGACTCTCAGTTAGATAGCAGATGCTCCGTTTTTCCAAAAATATTCTTTGTGTATTAGAAATAGCTCCGTTTTGTACATCACATTTGGCTACCAAAAAAAAAAAAAAAAAAAAAAAGAAAATTCAGCCCTCAAAACGCGAACTTTTTTCCAAATTAACTCCATAATATCGACTGAAACATGGCAAACGTGGTTTAGAATCAATCCTCAAGGTGTTTTTCCACATATCTCTTCAATGATATATCCTTCGTGGAAGCCTGGTTTCTCCTTGCTCTCAAATGGAAAAATAATTGCACCTGGCTTTACGCTCCAATTTCGACGCAGGGACACCAGGCGGACACTTGGAAAATGTAGTCTCTTATGGTCAATCTTCCAATGATATGCCTACAAATACGTCACAATGCTGCTAACACTTTGGGGGAACGACAGAAAGTGTAGGCTCATTCCTTGCACAATCACAGCCATATAAGGAGACAATGGAAAACAGAGCTTCAGAAATTCTGCTCATTTCCTGGTTGATGCATCATCTTGGTTTCGCCTGTAGAATGAGTTCTGGGGCACTTACAGACAATATCTTTGCAGATTCTGAAACTTCAGAGTGTTTTCTTTCAAAAACTGTCAAGAATATGCATAGTCGAGCATCTTTTCGTGACAAAATATCGCGCTTAAAACGGGAACGTTTTTTATCCAAAAATGAAATAGCGCCCCTAGAGCTCAAAGAGGTTAATCCTGAAACACACCCGTCTTCCCGAAGAGATATTTATTTCGGTCTGTGCGATGAACTGAGAATCCAGCTGGCTGGACCGATTCGGACAGTATATCCCGAGAGAGCCATGTTTCCGTGAAGCAGTATGTTACAATCCCTGATGTCTCTCTGGAAAGAAACCCTTGCCCTGAGCTCGTCAACTTTATTATCCAGAGACTGAACATTAGCGAGTGATATACTCGGAAGAAGTGGGTGGTGTGTGCGCGCCTCCTAAATCGGACTAGAAGATCATTCCGAGTACTTCTCCATCGCCGTTGTTGTTTTGGGTCTGTCACGGATCCTTCCGGTACTGCTGCTCATTCCGTTCACCAGCTCCGGAGGTCTACGTCACCGGCCCTCTAGGTGTCACTGAACTGGATTCATTACCAACAACCCTGGACTGTCTTGTCTCATTACACACACCTGGTTCCCATTCCCCCTGATTATTATGTGTATATATGTGCCCTCCGTTCCCCATTGTCCTTGTCGGTTATTGTTACCATGCCCGTTTGGTCTTATGAGTACCTGTGCTGTTGTATCGGCTTCCATGCTACGTGTTATTGTGCACTTGTTTTACGGGTCTCGTCCCGTGTATTATTTAGAGGTTTACACCTCGCATCTTGTTTGGGTGGAGAAAATAAAACCCTTATTACGTATTCCTGCACTTGTCTACTATCATTATACAACTTGACAGGGTCGGCTTCTGGAATCAGTTCAGTTGCCCTGGTGGGTGTGAACAAAGGATCTGCTTCGGGAAAGTCGTATTCCTGGTCGTGATGCTGGTAGTGCTGGTGAGTTACCGCCGCTCTGATATCGAATAGTTCTTTCCGGCTGTATGTAATAACACAAAAACAATTCTGGGCTAACAATGTAAGAAATAATACATTTAAAAAAATACTGCCAAGTTTCCTAAGAGGAAGAAGCGAGGCAGACCTCTGTCGGCGCCAATTTCACTTATGGGTATGCTTGTAATCGTTAAGGACTGGGGAGTTTTCAGGATAAATCATTTACAGAATGGAGCTAAGCACAGGCAGAATCCTAGAGGAAAAACAGGTTCAGTCTGCATTCCACCAGACAATGGGAATTCACCTTTCAGCAAAACAATAACCTAAAACATAAGGCCAAATCTACACTGGAATTGCTTACCAAGATGACAGTCAATTTACAGTTTTGACTTAAATCTACTTATAAATCTATGGAATGTCTTGAAAATGGTTGTTTATCAATGATGAATAACCAATTTGACAGAGCTTGAAGAATTTTGAAAATAATCATAGGCAAATGTTACACAATTCAGGTGTGACTGGACTGACTCACATCGCTACCAGAGATGATTCTAACATGTATTGACGCAGGAGGTTGAATACTTGTCTAATCAAGATAGTGTTTAATGTTTCATGAACGTTTTACAAATGTAAGATTTTTTTTCCACTTTGACATTAAAGAGTATTTTGTATAAATCTTTGACAAAAAAAATGTAATCCATTTGAATCCCACTTTGTAACACAACAAAATGTGGAAAAAGTAAAGGGTTGTGAATACTTTCTGAAGGCACTGTATTTTCTCTCCCTTACACCCTCATCTCTCTCTCATTCTCTTGTCCCTATTTGACCTTAATCTTCCCTCAGGACTTATAAATGGCATAGCCCCATTCTCCACCAGACCTCCCAGACTATCACCTTCGGTGGTGCTATGCCTACAGATTCCCTCTCCATAGAGTAAGAGTGAGTGAGAGGAATATCGAGTGGCGCCATCCAATTCTGTGTTCCATTTGGAGACCAGGCTCTGAGGAGGTTGCTGCAGAATGCCAAATGAAGTGTGTGTCTCTGTCTGTGACAGTGACAAACTGCCCTCAGCCCCTTGAGTGGCTTTGCCCTCTCTCTGTGTCCCCTGTCCTGTCCCCTCCACAGCAGGCAAGGGTGCCAGTGTGCCCACCTGTGCCAGCCATGCCAGCTGATCAATCGGGCATCTTGCATAAATAACAACCCCTGATAAGTTTGAGTATGAGCAGTCAATCAAGTTGCCAGTGAATCAGGCATCATCTGCTTCAGCCTACTGCATGTTAAATAACGTTATTTGAATATTTGAAATATTAATGCTAATGTGTCTGGAAGCCAGAGAGACCTGGTGCACCTCTTCATTCTGTCCCTGCCTTGTATCTATATGCAGAAGCAGTAGTATGGTGCCTCTGGTGCAAGAGAGAGGTGCATTCTGGGATGGCTTAAAAAGGGGCTATGGAGTGAGTCAGACATCAAGGGAACTGGCCATTGAAATAGTGCACAGTAGTGAGACGAGAGTTCGCTACCCATCTAATGAATAATGAATGTGTGCTGTCCCGATGAGGCAAACAGTCACACAGGATGTGGAACACTAGGTTACTTGACACTTTCAACTTGACAAATTCAACATTACAATAGTTTCTGCTAATGTCACCAGCCACTGTGTAGACCCTTTGGAACAATTTAAGAACACTTCCACAGCAAATAATCACCCATCAATGTGAAACCTGACTGATTTATATAGAATTTGTACTCTGCAGAATCTATACTTCATAGTGCCCCTTTGGCGCAAAGTATCTACTGTACATTGAACAAAGGAACTGAATATAAGTCACCGCATTTATATTCTGAGTCTATGGCCTCTCCTGTGTAATATATTCAGTCAGACCAACCATAGCGGGCGGCCTTGACCACTCTTCTTTACTGTTTTCTTCTCCTTCTCTGCTCTCATTCTCTCTCCAATCGTGTGCATTGAATAGATATGAGGTGAATTTAAGCCTGTAGCGAAGTGATCTGGTTTGAACCTACTTGGCCAATTAACATGTAACAAGAACACTTAATATCATTCAAAGACATATACACATGTGCACCCCCCACCACCTCCATCCCCCTCGCCCCAGCTGCATAGATAAAGGGAGGTGGGAGATGTAAAAGGGTGTGAGAACAAAATGGATTAAAGACTCGATCGAAAGAAATGATTGGATACCTTGAGAAAATGGAGCAAAAGGACCTTTTAGGAAAAGGATAGAATAAGAAAAGAATATGGGAAAGAACGTAGGAGGACAAGAACAAATATATTCTAATATGATGTGGCGAGGCAGAGGGCACTAGCCTTTTTAATCTGACAAGCAGAGCCAATTTCCATGATTAATTATGCTGCTGAGCGCTGAGCTGATCTATGAAATTCTTATTAAATACCTGACAGTTGCAAGCTTGGTGGAGGCCTCGTGTCAGCACAGGGCCAACACGCGCATTTACTGTAGCATTCACCATTAGCTTTCTCTCTGTGTGTCTTTCCCTGTCTTGTTCTCCTTCTTTCTCTCTGCTCCGCCCCTACTTCTCTCACTCTCTCTGTCCCTCTTCTCCTCCCTCTCTTTCTATACTATTCTCCCCCTTCATCATCTCATTCCTCATACAATTTTTTATTCACACAGAGATTTTGTCAAGAGTGCCACTATGGTCCAATGATTGGCAGGTGTGGATACTGGTGGCAGTTTCTTTTTGCACTCTGATGTGGGGGTTTCAACAGTAAGCCGGCAGTTATCACTACACCATCAGGAAGCCCCGAGGTTGGGCTGGGTTGGATCTTGTATGGAGAGCAACTGGAGACCTAAACGGTCAGCCGGACTTCAACTCACCACATCTCTCCAGCAAGCAGTAGCTCTCCTATCCTATTCTCTGGCCAGCCACAAGGTGTTGATGAGCTGTCATCACATCTTTATTAACACTTCTGGGGCTGGATTCACTTTTTTGTAATGATAAATGAGACTTTCATGAAGCACTCCAAGGCCTTTCCAATGTGTTGGACTACTCACAGTCGCATATCCCTAGCAGTAGGCAGTGACAAAAATCTAAAATGTCTCAACTTTCTGACAAATAACTAAACATCAAAGATATTTCATGTAGGTAATGCTAACATACTGATGCATGATTGAGCGTATGAGCAGATGGACTGAAAAAAGTATCCTTAGAACCAATCCCAGACATAAAGGGATCAGGCTGCTAATAAAACACTGCAGAGCAGGGCCAAGTCTTGCTTTTAGAGCAGCACCATGTCACAGTAACCCAAATAAACACCTTTAGAATCTGTCACTTAGAAATGTTCTGACAAGCTTATGAAAACATTCCAGTGGCTACACTTCTTTTTTCAATTATGAATCTGATCCTTTATTGTCACATACATCCACTCTCATAGACATAGTGACACTTTCATAAACATGTCTTCACTATTAGATGACACATACCTACCTATGTTACCGTCAGTACAGTAATCAGCTCTTGCTGTACCACTCTTTGACTGATCTAAATGCTTACCTCAGAGGCAGAACGAAGTCAACGACTCCCCAGTCAAGGACTCCACTAGGTCATCTGTGAAACAGGCTCGACTCCATATTAGGAAGAAAGGTTTAATATCTATATTATTGATCAGCGCATATGCCGATCAATCTTATGTGGTCTCTATACAGGCAGACTGACCATCAGTGAGAGAAGATACAGTAGGAGTCAAAAAGAGTGTGTGTGTGTCCTGAATGAGGTCACTACTGTAAGTAACATCAGAATGGAACACATCAGATGTCCTCCTTCTATGAGACAAAGATCAAATCTGAACATAGTGCTGGGGGAGGAAAACATTCCATGCAGGTAGCTCACCGTAGATACTGCAGTGGAAAATCCAAAGAGCTAAACCGATCAGAAAAAGTTTATGGAAAACCTAACTTAATAACTTTGTTGGCATGATAATCAAATTACTGTATAGAATAACCAACATTTAAAACCATATACAAATCAGAGCTATCTCAGCATGAGAAATCCCTATAGTTGTTGGTTAGTTGCCCCCCCCCCCCCCCGTGCTTCTGACTGGTGCTAGACAAAACGTTCCCCTTTCGGTTCCTTGATGTGAAATAATTATTAAAATTATGAACTTTTCAAATGATATGCCTGCTGCTGGTCAAATCAGTCTTCCCTCAGTACAGTCTTTGATTGTCTGGCCGCCCACATAGCTATCCCCTGACAGCAGTGATTGCCAGACAAAACAAAATATTTTCTGCTCCTTACTTTGTCTATCATCACCACTGTTTCCACAGTGAGACACAATGCCTTCAAATTTCCAATAGGACAGTAAGACACAGTAACACAAAGCGTGATAGGGGTTATTATGAGTGAGGAGAACTGATCTCACCTCTACAGACATTGCCGTTATCCGGCTCAAAGCCAGCCTTGCAGGTGCAGCTCCCGATGGGAACCATCCACTCCCCATCTCCATTGCAGTACAGCTTGATGGGCACGTCCACCTCCTCTGAGTTAGCGATGCACGTGCCTCTGGCGATGACCAGTGAGGTGCTCTCGGCGCCCGTCATCGTCTCTGGGAAGATGGCGAAATTCTGCACCACGCTGGGGCATTTCTTATGGAAGACACGTACTGACAGCAGGGACATGCAGGCCCCGTAGTCCTGGAAGGCCAAGTAGAACCCATTACGGGAGAGAGGGCCAAAGCTCCGCACCTCCGTGTTGACCTTCATCAATCGTCCGCCGAAGTCAACTTGGGAGAAACTCTCGTCGGCCGCGATGGTGTCCACCTTCAGGTAGGGAGCTTCCATCCAGAAGGAGGTTCCCTTGGTGGTGGCGATGACCGAGTCTGTCTCGTAGTAGTAGAGGTTGAAAGTCTCCTTACAGGAGCCGGGGACACTAGGGATGGAGCTGCAGTCACGTACGGTGAAACGCATCTCCACATAAACACGCTGAGCCCCTCGTCTGTCGATGAAGGTGGTGAGGAGCCAGTTGTTCTGGCTGGGCTCGAACACGTTACACACCTGGTATGTCCTGATGGTGTTGAGGTTCTCATCGTAGCCACTCACCTCCTCCCACTGTGGAGAACAGACACACAACAAGTTAGAGCAAGGCTTCAATCAATCAGCAAGTCCGTCCAAGTCATGGAGAGAGAGATTAGTGATAGTGAGAGAGACCGAGAGTATGGCCCTGCATATGTTTTCCCTCCATTTCCCAGTGTATTAATATACCTCTCTGAACGCTGGTATTGGCTGTTAGCGGCCCACAATCCACTCAGACACAGCCAGTCTACCACAGATAAGTGGCCCAACTGAAATCAATCTTGCGCAGGCATGACTGAGCAAGGCCTCACCACATTAGGACATTTGGCGCATTACAGACGCAGGATTATACAAGGTATTGAATTAAAGCCTTAGAGAAACGATGGCCCATCGCATCAGAACGAGCTGCCTAGCTAATGGAGTCAGCATTTAAAGCAGTACACACACACGTTAGGAAGCTGTGAGCCAGCCATAAAGCACTGATAGGCCTTAAACACAGTCAATGCTTTCCCTACACCATTAATTCACACATTACCATTTATGTGATGGACCAGGATCACTGCTACTGTGCATTAACACCACTAGTCAATTCTTTATAATCATAACAGAAATGTTTGTGTGTTTTGTGTGTGTGTATGTGTACTTGTTTGATGTATATGTCCAATATTATGATGTACTGTACCAACGGTATGATGTTGAAAGGCCACTTCTCCACAGGAGAATTACCATGGACCAAGAGAGGGTACACTGGATGTGGATTGGCCATAGCAGCCCACAGTCTGGCAGATGATGGAATGCATGAATACAGAAACACTAGTGGAGAGTACCCTACACACCATCATCCCTGAGAGCTATTGTTTTATCCAACTATCCAGGCCTTCTTTAGGGAGGTGAGATAGATACACTGTTGTGTGTGTGTGTGTGTGTGTGTGTGTGTGTGTGTGTGTGTGTATGAGCAATAGACGAGGGTTGTGTGAAACAGGACGTAACGTGGTGAGTTGTGGCTACTGGGGAGCACTGAAGCAGTGCATTGTGGGAGATCCTGTTGAAACAGCGGCCAGGAAGAGGACTAGATCACAGAGAGCTGAGATGATGAATGAGTTTACGGAGAGCCCTGACACAAATTAAACCGTATCTTTTTTCTCAGTGTCTCTCCTTCGCTCTGCCCCTCTTCCCTGGGATGACCATTCATCAGAATTAGAGCGACCTGTCCCTTTCAACACCAAGCAGACATTAATACAGCCAGATTCCAGCCATAGAGAGCGAGTGAGGGGTAGGGGTGCTCAGCGCAGCTAGAGCCAAGCTAAGGGGACCCTCCATGTCTCTACCATCCACAGATGACCTATTTTCACAGCATTCCAGACTAATGTCTGACTATGTGTCTGACAGCAACATTAATTTCAAGTGCTGTGCCACAACAACTGTGCCAAGCATCCACTGTCCTGACAATGTTCCACACACAGGTGTTCGGAGATGCTAGATAGCTAATTAGAACCGGTGTTTGCATCTCTTCCTTAAGCTGTATCATTGAAATATAGCCATGTGGGAATCGTGTTATAAAGGTGTGTAATAATGAGACTGTTTTGATTGAGTGATGTTTTTTTGTTTCTTAATGCATCTTCATGGGTCATACCCTGTGTGGAGATACTGATGGTTTGTCGGGACGGATGGTTTGTTACGTACCGGGTTAGGAGAACTAACGTACCAGATTAGGAGAATTAAAGTAGCAGGTTAGGAGAACTAACATAGCAGGTTAGGAGAATGAACGTAGTAGGATAGGAGAATTAACGTAGCAGGTTAGGATAATTAACTGTGAAAGGCCGTACCTATTCACTGACGAAATCCTAGGAATGAGACGCAGAGACGTGACAAAAAGAAGGAAACTGTATTGGGAGTTCTTCCTCCAACTCTCCCCGGGACCGTATAAAATAAATAACCGTTGGTACCAAACGCCAATCAAACAGCTTGAGCCGAACCTCTCAGGGAATCCTACTGTCCTGGAATTAACCATAGTCTCAGGCTCATAACACCTATCGCTAGTCAAATCAAACATTTTTTATTGCAACGTCCCTTATGAAAAAAGATTGCAGTCAGAGTGCGGTATAACTGTGATATACTGCAGTATACTGTAACTGCAGTTAGAGTGCAATATAATTGCAGTTATAGTGCAGTATTACTGCATTTCAACTACAGTACACTGCAGTTATTCTGAAAATACTGCATCCAAAATACCAGTCGACAGCAATTACTGCACTTTTACTGTAGTTTCAAAACTGCAATATTTTTTAGGATATAGATAAAAAATTATACGCCAGGACAGACAATTTTTTTCACGCTACATGCTTCAGCACTCGGTAGTCCCATTCTGTGAGCTTGTGTGGCCTACCACTTCACGACTGAGCCATTGTTGCTCCTAGACATTTCCACTTCACAATTACAGTTGACCGGGGTAACTGTAGCAGGACAGAATATGACAAACTGACTTGTTGGAAAGGTGGCATCCTACTGTATGACTGTGCCACATGGAAAGTTAGTGAGCTCTTCGGTAAGGCCATTCTACTGACAATGTTTGTCTATTGAGATTGCATGGCTGTGTGCTCGATATTATACACCTGTCAGCAACGGGTGTGGCTGAACTAGCTGAATCCACAAATGTTAAGGGGTGTCCACATATTTCTGTATATATAGTGTATCTACCTCCACCACTCCAGTATCCCTGTCACCTTACCCCTATACATATCTACCCCCATCACTCCAGTATCCCTGTCACCATACCCCTATACATATCTACCCCCATCACTCCAGTATCCCTGTCACCATACCCCTATACATATCTACCTCCATCACTGCAGTATCCCTGTCACCTTACCCCTATACATATCTACCTCCATCACTCCAGTATCCCTGCACATTGTAAACATGATATTGGAACTGACCCTGTATATAGTATGCTTACTTACTTCCTGTGTTCATATTTCTTCTTATTTCTCGTGTTTTTTTCCAGTATTACATTGTTATTAATTATTGCATTGTTGGGATTTGAGTTAGCAAGAAAGGAATTTCACAGTACTTGTGCATGTGACATTAAAATTTGAAACAAAGTAAAATGGTTTATGCCAGGTTAGGGCAGGTCCTTTAAGAATGCCATTCTCCTCATTCATAAAGAGCTACTTGTGCAGGTATACAGCTCTGCCACTTAGAGGCGTGAAATTTATGGGCGATTTACCTTATTTTTGAGGTGCTTTTGCCTTTGTCCTCTATAATATTTAGAGCTGAGCGATTAACCAAAATATCAGTTATTTTTTGTATTTTAAATAACTAATTAAATGATGTCAGTTCAATTATTTGAATTCCATTTTGTTCGTTTTTTTTCTTCTCCTGTGCGCTCGATGCTCAGTTTCTGTATAGATAAATCAGATAAAGCCGAACAGTATGATGTATTAGGGACTTGTGGTTTCCAACAGGCCAATATTCTACATAGTTTAGCTCAGAAAATGGGGTAATTTACTACAATTACCATAACCCATTGCGCACCCGCTTACCTGTCTGGTCTGTGTGGAGCAGACATTGAGACTTCGTCCACAGAGACAAGAGAGAACGTGCAAGAGAGATAGAAAGCAGATGCTTTGCGAGGCATCTCTACCTGAAAATACATGATCTAAGTGACTGATAGTCATAAAAGTCATAAAAGTATGCCTTAGCAGCAGCTCTATAGAGAGGAGATGATGACTTGGAATGAAATAACAAAGTCATCAAGTAAAACAAATATTTTATTAAAGTAAAGTAATCTATCAGCACTAGTAATATTGCATGTTTTTTTAAATCGTCAACAACTATTTTTTATAATTTTTGCGATTTTATAAATAGGCTAAATCTCTGGATCCAGTCTTCTCCATTACCTGCACTGTAAATAAATACCACCTATTTTTGCACCTGATCTAGGCTATACAGATTGATTAAGTACTCCGGAATCTCCTTACTAGGCTGTCGGTTCCTCTATCTTTAACAGAAGCCCAAACAGAAAGCAGAGTGTCCATTGGGATTCTAACAACAGCCTGTCATGTCCTTGTCGTGAGCGTCCCAGCAAACCCAATCAGTGGTGATGATTAAGTTAGGCTGTTTCCCCTCTGGCTATTTAATGTATTATACTTATGTAACACCCCCTTGCTATTTTATTATCCCCATCACCTCTTAGCCAAGCAGGCAGGTAGGTAAAGAGAGAATGGGGGTGGATGGATGAATGTTCTTCTGAGAGAGAACAAAGCAGCTCTGGGAACAGATGCAGTGTCTGTCTCTCTCTCTCTGTTTATGTTTGTGTGTGTGTTTCCATGTCATTTCAGGAAGCCATGACACCCACCATATCAGATTTCTTTTAAATCGTTTCTGTAGTTAGAACGAGATAAGATTAGCATTCCTGCAACATTATTTTGTTCATACATAATTTGATCTCAGATTTTAATTGATAGGATTCATATAATGTTCAATTAATACAGTACCTAACATCCAATTTGGACAAAACGTTTTTTCTAACAATGAGTAAGACATGAGGAATCCAAAGAATTGGTCAAAAAACACCCACAGACCCCCACAATCTACACCAATCCCACCCTAACAACAAATATAAAGTAGCAGTTCTCTATCGTCCTCCATCAGCACCGGCCTGTACCCTACCTGCACTAAGCTCTCTCCTGGCCCCTTACACTAAGTCTGAATTTGTCCTGCTAGGTGACCTAAACTGGGACATGCTTAAACCACCTAAACAAGTCCCAAAGCAATGGGACTCCCTCAATCTTCCTCAGATTATTACCAATCCCACAAGGTACGACTCTAAACACCCAGAAAAGGGCTACTCTCCTCGATGTTATCCTCACAAATAATACTGATAGGTATTAGACTGGTGTTTTCTGTAATGACCTGAGTAATCACTGTTTTACAACCTGTGTTCGTAATGGCTGCTCAATGAAACGACCTGTCCTGATTTGTCATAGATGCTTGCTAAAAAACTTTAATGAGCAAGCCTTCCTTCATGAACTGGCCTCTGTAAAATGGTCTAGAATCAGCTTGAGGTGGTGGATGTCAGAGACACTTGGACTTTTTAAAAAATATTTCCAGTGTATTGTTAACAAACATGTCCCCATAAAGTAAATGATAATTTAAAACAAGTTCAGGCACTAGTTCGACCGTGATCTTGCATTTGGCGAAAGGCTCGGTACACGCACAGTCAGGCTGACTGGCCAAAGTTAGTTACTTTAAGGAGCAGTTCTCTCTCTGTGGGTTGAATCCCAAGAAGTTCTGGAAAACGATTAACTTCTTATGGCTGGGGGGCAGTATTGAGTAGCTTGGATGAATACGGAGCCCAGAGTAAACTGCCTGCTACTCAGGCCCAGACGCTAAGATGCATATTATTAGTCGGTTTTGATAGAAAACACTCTGAAGTTTCTAAAACTGTTTGAATGATGTCTGTGAGTATAACAGATCTCATATGGCAGGCAAAAACCAGAGAAGAAATCCAACCAGGAAGTGGGAAATCTGAGGTTTTGTAGGTTTTCAAGTCTTTGCCTATTCAATATACAGTGTAAAATTTGGTCCGATTGCACTTCCTAAGGCTTCCACTAGATGTCAGCAGTCTTTATAACCTTGTTTCAGGCTTCTACTGTGAAAGGGGAGCGAATAAGAGCTGTTTGAGTCAGGTGTCTGGCAGAATGCCATGAGCTCAGTCTCACGTGCGGCCGTGAGCATGAGCTCTGTTCCTTTTCCTTTCTAAAGACAAAGGAATTGTCCGATTGGAATATTAGAAGATTTATGATAAAAACATCCTGACATGTTTCTACGAACTGTAATGGAACTGTCGTCTGAACTAAGTGCCTGCGCCTTGTGAATTTGGATTTGTGAACTAAACGCACTAACAAAAAGGAGGTATTTGGACATAAATGGACTTTATCGAACAAAACAAACATTTATTGTGGAACTGGGATTCCTGGGAGTACATTCCGATGAAGATCATCAAAGGTATTTCTGACTTCTGTTGACTCCACAACATGGCGGGTATCTGTATGGCTTGTTTTGGTCTCTGAGCGCTGTACTCAGATTATTGCATGGTGTGCTTTTTCAGTAAAGCTTTTTTGAAATCTGACACAGTGGTTGCATTAAGGAGAAGTAGATATTTAATTCCATGTATAACACTTGTATTTTCATCAACATTTATGATGAGTATTTCTGTAAATGGATGTGGCTCTCTGCAAAATCACTGGATGTTTTGGAAGCAAAACATTACTGAACATAAAGCGCCAATGTAAACTGAGATTTTTGGATATAAATATGAACCTTATCAAACAAAACATACATGTATTGTGTAACATGAAGTCCTATGAGTGTCATCTGATGAAGATCATCAAAGGTTAGTGATTAATTTTATCTCTATTTCTGCTTTTTGTGACTCCTCTCTTTGGCTGGAAAAATTGCTGTTTTTTTCTGTGACTAGGTGCTGACCTAACATAATCATATGGTGTGCTTTTGCTGTAAAACCTTTTTGAAATCGGACACTGTGGTGGGATTAACAACAAGTGTATCTTTAAAATGGTGTATAATACTTGTATGTTTGAGGAATTTTAATTATGAGATTTCTGTTGTTTCAATTTGGCGCCCTGCACTTTCACTGGCTGCTGTCAAATCGATCCCGTTAACTTCTTGCTCCTACTTGAGACGCAGATGTCTCAAGTAGACACCTGGAAATGCAAATGCGCTACGCTAAATGCTAAATGTACTCGTTAAAACTCAAACCTTCATCAAAATTCACATGCAGGGTATTGAATTAAAGCTACACTCGTTGTGAACCTAGCCAACGAGTCAGATTTTTAAAATGCTTTTCGGCGAAAGCATGAGAAGCTATTATCTGATAGCATGCAACACCTCAAAATGCCTGAATGCGATGTAAACAAAGATATAGCTTAGCCGGCGCTACACAAAACGCAGAAATAAAATATAAAACATTCATTACCTTTGACGAGCTTCTTTCTTGGCACTCCTATATGCCCCATAAACATCACTATTGGGTCTTTTTTTCGTTTAAATCGGTCCATATATACCCAAAATAGCTTTCTATGGAAGCTGTGTCATTCAGAAAAAAACATCGTTTTTAAACGCTGCGTCATTTTTTTAAATTAAAAAAGTCGACGATAAACTTTCACAAAACACTTCGAAATACTTTTGTAATCCAACTTTAGGTATTAGTAAACGTTTATAATCTATCAAAATGATTACAGGGCGATCTATATTCAATAGCTCCTCGTTTTCAAATCAATGGCTGCCAATGTGCACATTCAAAACATCCTGGTGGAGACCGGAAGAAATGGAATCCAGTTAGTTGGATTTACCAAGAAAAAAGTCCATTGCAAATGACGACAATGGCGACATCGTGTGGAATCTGTAGGAATTGCATGCAGGTCGATAATTAATTTTGTGCCCTTTTAACAACCCATGAAAGTGACGCATGGAAATAATTTTTAGCTTTCAGAGAGCAGTTTTTCTTGCGCTTTTCAATGAAACACACGATCTGTTATAGTCACAGCCGTGATTTAACCAGTTTTAGAAACTTCAGAGTGTTTTCTATCTACACATACTAATCATATGCATATACTATATTCCTGGCATGAGTAGCAGGACGCTGAAAAGTTGCGCGATTTTTAACAGAATGTTCGAAAAAGGAGGGGGTAGACTTAAGAGGTTTTAACGGGATTTCAGCCATAAGAAGTTTTAAAGACCTGGAGAATAAACCCTCCTCCCCACAGCTGCACATGTCCCTTAATGTGACAAGAAGCACATGGCAGAGCTCTTTAAATCACCACTTCATTAAGTCAGGATTCCTATTTGACTCAACTATTTCTTCTTGCCCATCCAACATTTCCTCATCTCCCACCCCTTCTAATGCGACTAGCCCCGATGTTCCTCCCTCTTTTTTCCCCTGCCCCACTACAAAGTTTCTCCCTACAGGCAGTCACTGAGTCCAATGTGCTAAAGGAGCTCCTTAAAACTTGACCCCCAAAAAACATCTGGTTCAGATCGTTTAGACCCTTTCTTCTTTAAGATTGCTACCCCTATCATCGCCAAGCCTATCTCTGAACTTTTTTAACCCGTCTCTCCTCTCTGGGGAGGTGCTCATTGCTTGGAAGGCAGCCACGGTTCGTCCTTTATTTAAAGGGGGAGATCAAGCTGATCCTAACTGTTACAGGCCTTTTTCAATTTTGCCCAGTTTATTGAAAAACTTGTCAATAATCAACTGACTGCCTTTCTTGACGTCTATAGCATTATCTCTGGAATGCAATCTTAAAGGTCCTCAATGATGTCACCATTGCCCTTGATTCTACGCAATGTTGTGATGCTATTTTTATTGACTTGGCCAAAGCTTTTGATACAGTAGACAATTCCATTCAAGTGTTTCGGATAAGGAGTATTGGTGTCTCTGAGGGGTCTTTGGGCTGGTTTGCTAACTACCTCTCTCAAAAAATGCAGTTTATAAAGTCAGAACATCTATCTCAGCCACTGCCTGTCACCAAGGAAGTACCCCAAGGCTCAATCCTAGGCCCCATGCTCTTCTCAATTTACATAAACAACATAGCTCAGGCAGTAGGAAGCTCTCTAATCCATTTATATGCAGATGATACAGTCTTATACTCAGCTGGCCCCTCCCCAGATTTTGTGTTTAAAAGTTCTACAACAAAGCTTTCTTAGTGTCCAACAAGCTTTCTCTGCCCTTAACCTTGTTCTGAACACCTCCAAAACAAAGGTCATGTGGTTTGGTAAGAAGAATGTCCCTCTCCTCACAGGTGTGATTACTACATCTGAGGGTTTAGAGCTTGAGTTAGTCACCTCATACAAGTACTTGGGAGCATTGCTAGACGGTACACTGTCCTTCTCTCAGCACATATAAAAGCTGCAGGCCAAAGTTACATCTAGTGGTTTCCTCTATTGTAATTGCTCCTCTTTCAACTCAGCTGCCAAACTACCCCTGATTCAGATGACCATCCTACCTATGCTAGATTACGGAGACGTAATTTATAGATCGGCAGGTAAGGGTGATTGAGCGGCTAGATGTTTTTCACCATTCACCATCAGATTTCCCACCAATGCTCCTTATAGGACACATCACTGCACTCTATACACCTCTGTAAACTGATCATCTCTGTATACCCATCGCAAGACCCACTGGTTGATGCATGTTTATAAAAACCCTCTTAGGCCTCACTCCCCCTGTCTGAGATATCTACTGCAGCCTTCATCCTCCACATACCATCCCCTTTTTGCCAGTCACATTCTGTTAAAGGTCCCCAAAGCACACACATCCCTGGGTAGCTCGTCTTTTCAGTTTGCTGCAGCTAGCGACTGGAACGAGCTGCAATAAACACTCAAACAGGACAATTTTTTATCTCAATCTCTTCATTCAAAGACTCAATCATGAACACTCTTACTGACAGTTGTGGCTGCTTTGCATGATGTATTGTTGTGTCTACCTTCTTGCCCTTTGTGCTGTTGTCTGTGCCCAATAATGTTTGTACCATGTTTTGTGCTGCTACCATGTTGTGCTGCTGCCATGTTGTGTTGCTACCATGTTGTTGTCATGTGTTGCTGATGTTGTTGTCTTAGGTCTCTCTTGTCATGTGTGTTTAATCCTATATTTTCTATTCATTTTTTATTTTTTTATCCCAGCCCCCATCCCCGTGGGAGGCCTTTTGGTAGGCCATCATTGTAAATAAGAATTTGTTCTTAACTGACTTACCAAGTTAAATAAAGGTTCAATAAATAAAATAAACAAATATGTCTGACAAGTAGTATGGAACTGTGGCTTGGAGTATTGTTTCTTCATCCTATGTTATGTATTCTCAGTTAATTTGGTGATGTTTTTATCCCCCTGTTCAGAGAAATTAGTCATAAAAGTTGGTAGGTTTATGTCCCATTGTACATCCTGATATTACAAGGTTCTGACCACTAGATGGTGCTGTTCCTGCTATTAGGTGAACAATCTGAGAAAGAGGATTTCGACAACCACCTTCTTGAGCTCTTTAAAATGGAATGACCTGTGTGTGGTTGTATGTCATTTCCTCTCTGTGCTCCTCTCAGATAGATAGAGCATCGCATGGCACCTCATTGTCTCGGCCCAACCAGGTAAAAATAACAGAGCATTCAGCTGCACCTCATTGGTTCTGGTGCATAAGGGAAATAATGGGGCATCCTGCCGCACCTCAGTGGTAATTCACTTATCTGGTCCCGCTGCTGTATGCACTTCTACAAAATATAAGACCCACACAGATATTATTTAGAGAACTAATGTGTAAAAGCATATGAGTGAATAATTGAAACATATTAAATTAAGAAGGGATACTATGGTATGTACATACATTTGAAGTCAGACATTTACATACACCTTAGCCAAATACATTTAAATTCAGTTTCACAATTCCTGACATTTAATCCTAGTAAAAATTCCCTGTCTTAGGTCAGTTAGGATCACCACTTTTGTGTCATAGAAGGGTGTTATGTCTGTGCAATATGTTTATCACACCATTACCGAACCTGTACAAGTTCTGAACCTTTCCTGATAAATGTCTTTACTTTGAATATCCAAACTTGCAACCTTTTGAAAGCACTCAAATCTGAGGAGACATACTGTACATAATAAAAACAGACCATATTTAGATCTCTAGCACAAAAAAATCTTCAGATCTTGTGTAAAAGAATGCCAGATATAGCTATACTTGAAACATTCCTCCATCCTGACAGGTATAGTTGAAGTCGGAAGTTTACATACACCTTAGCCAAATACATTTAAACTCAGTTTAAACTCTTCACAGGGTCTTTTGCTGTTGTTCTGGGATTGATTTGCACTTTTCGCACCAAAGTACGTTCATCTCTAGGAGACAGAACACGTCTCCTTCCTGAGTTGTATGACGGCTGCGTGGTCCCATGGTGTTTATACTTACGCACACTTGTTTGTACAGATGAACGTGGTACCTTCAGGCGTTTGGAAATTGCTCCCAAGAATGAACCAGACTTGTGGAGGTCTTCAATTTTGGCTTGGCTCTTTTTGGCTTGGCTGATTTCTTTTGATTTTCCCATGATGTCAAGCAAAGAGGCACTGAGTTTGAAGGTAGGCCTTGAAATACATCCACAGGTACACCTCCAATTGACTCAAATTATGTCAATTAGCCTATCAGAAGCTTCTAAAGCAATGACATCATTTTCTGGAATTGTCCAAGCTGTTTAAAGGCACAGTCAACTTAGTGTATGTAAACTTCTGACCCACTGGAAATGTGATGCAGTGAATTTTAAGTGAAATCATCTTTCTGTAAACAATTGTTTTACACTCAGGTTGGAGTTTTAATGACTCCAATATGTATGTAAACTTCCGACTTCAACTGTATACTATAACAAAATCCATACATATACAGCATACCGTACGTACTATGGTGTGATATCAGTGGTGGTCTGTGCCTTTTTAAGATGAGGGATTTATATATTTTATTTATTTATTATACCACTTTTTGTGATATCCAATTGGTAGTTACAGTCTTGTCCCATCGCTGCAACTCCAGTACGGACTTGGGAGAGGCGAAGGTCGAGAGCTATTCATCCTCCAAAACACGACCACTGCCAAGCCTCACTGCTTCTTGACACACTGCTCGCTTAATCCGGAAGCAAGCCGCACCAATGTGTCAGAGGAAACACCGTACAGCTGACGATCGATGTCAGCATGCATGCGCCCGGCCGCCACAATGCGATGCTAGAGTGCGGTGGGACAAGGACATCACAGCCAGCCAAACCTTCGCTAACTCGGACGACGCTGGGCCAATTGCGTGCCGCCTCATGGGTCTCCTGGTCGCGGCCGGCTGCAACATAGACCGGGAACAAAGTGACGCCTCCAGATCTCCGATGCAGTGCCTTAGACCGCTGTGCCACTCGGGAGGCCATATTTCTATTACAGCATATTGGATGACTGTCATTCATATTCCATTCACCCACTTCAATGCAACAGCGATAGGTTTAGGCTACTATATATGAGGATTCTACAATCTATGAATGAAAGTTGACAACGTAGGTGCACACAGGTCTAGAGAAAATGTTGAGGTGACAGACAGTAACACATGGATAGACAGTGACACATTCAATACCACCTTGCACACTCTTGCCTGCGTTTAGCTGATCTAGGGTATAATCACTAGTCCAACAGTTGCAAACGAGAGTTTCTATTGGACAAATTCAGGTATGTTTATCCCCACTTCGATCTGTTTGCTTCTGTTTAAGAAACGCTTTTTCAACAGAATCGGTGGAATGAATACACCCCTGATCACACGTAAACATGGTTCACGTTCATAGCAGCCATGTTGTATTCCTTCTCGTATATATGCGCTCTCCTCCTCTCACCTTTCCTTTTGCTTGACTTCAATGCACAACACATCAGCTGTTTGTTACCAGGCAAAAAAAAAACTTTCCAAGCCAAACCATGTCATAACAATTACACAGCCTACATCGCTGTCATCATATTAGCTAAAGTAATGTCATAGTAAACATAGCTAATAGAACTAATGTCAGTAAACCTGCTACAATCATGCAGTAACGTTACAGTGTACAGTCAGTTAGCAGTTTAGCACTTACACAGGCGGGCCCCATGGCAATAAATTAGTAAAACCAAAAGCTTACATTGAGTTCCAGTGTTTTGTTGGATAGTCATAGCCAGCTAACTAAAATAGCATTCCTCTGTTTTTAAGTAGGCAAACTAGCTATCTGTATTTGTTAGCTAAGTCCGTGAAACTCACTCTCTCACTTCTCCTTCATTTTGTAAGAAATTCATTTGTTCAAAACTATTGACTTTCTCTCTCTTTGAGCCAACAACTCACCACATGTTATGCACTGCAGTGCTAGATAGCTTATGCTTTCAGTACTCTGATCCTTTTGTAGGTTGGAGGACGTCCTCAGGAATTTGTCATAATTACTGTGTACATCTATGGAAGGGTGAGAACCATGAGCCTCCTAGGTTTTGTATTGACGTCAATGTACCCAGAGGAGGACGGAAGCTAGCTGTCCTCTGGCTACACCATGGTGCTACCCTACAGACTGCTGTTGAGGCTATTGTAGACCTTAATGGCAAAACAGTGTATTTTAATCAGTTATTTGGTGACGTGAATATCTTTTAGTATAGTTTTATCTAAAAATGATAACTTTTAAAAAATTAAATTCAGTGAGAAGGATGGTCCTCCAATTTCGCCCTCTGAGGAGCCTCCACTGTATGGTACTGTAAAAGCTGTGTGTTTCATAGTCAGTGAACATGAATGATCAGACTTGGACCCTGTCTTTCCTCTTGGCCTCTGTGTTCATCCTCGTTCCAGTCACAGTGCCCTCCCTCCCTAACGTTCTCTCTCCTCCTGCCCCACCTTCTCTCCCACGATTCCTCCGTCTGTGTGACTATGAGCGGAGGAGAAGCAGAGAATAGGAGAGACGTGATAATGAGACCGTCAGCGGCAGGCAGGCAGTGCCACACACTGAATCAACAGGCTTTCCTGAAACAGCAGGGGAAAAGAGTCCAGACCTCCAATGCTCCCCAACCCAACCCAGCCAGACGCTGATTAAAAGCCAGGTGTCTATTTTAGACAGACAAAATAAAGGGAATATTCAGGAGAGCCCAGTAGTTTCAATTAGTGAACTCCGGGGTTCTGTTTGAGTGCTCTACCTCCTCATTACTGTAATCTGGGCCGTGGTTTAGGAGGTGGAAGGTGGTTAATGCTTTGAGCGACTTGAAGGGAATCCTAGTATAGATATTAATAGCTGCTTTAGACATGCTGGGATGGGGTAGGTGTGATTAGATAGTTTGGAAATAGCTGGAAAGTTATCTCTACTCTAGTGAGAAGACAGTATATGTTCCTCTCGATGTTCTGTCTTAAATAATAAATAGGAAGATTGCTGTATAAGGAATGATGAATGTAACACCAAAAAGACATTTGAACACAGCAGGGTTTTAGAACAGTTTGTTCCCACTCATACGGGCCAGCAGCATATCACAGCAGAGAGGTACTGTGTGGGCTCAAACACAGAAAGGCAGGAGTTAGAGTTTAAAGTCACAAATATTCAAATTAGATAGCTCAAAAACAGAGTACTCAATATGCTCTGGTCTTTACAGATCTGAAAATCTGTAAAGATGTGCCGGATTTTCTGAAAAACATGTAAGGAACAGTAATTGCTGAGTATATCAAACATTATGAACACCTGCTCTTTTCATGACATAGACTGACCAGGTGAAAGCTATGATCCCATATTGATCCCATTTCAATCATTGTAGATGAAGGGGAAGAGACCAGTTAAAGAAGGATTTTTAAGCCTTGAGCCAATTCAGACACATCCATGTGTGCCATTTTGAGGGTGAATGGGCAAGATTAAAGATTTAAGTGCCTTTGAAAGGGCTATGGTAGTAGGTGTCAGGCACACCGGTTTGTGTCAAGAATTTGAGGCTGTTCTGAGGGCAAAAGAGTGTGGAGGGGTGCAACTCAATATTAGAAAGGTGTTCTTAATGTTTTCAAATCAAATTTTTATTAGGTCACATGTGCCGAATACAACAGGTGTAGGTCGACCTTACAGTGAAATGCTTACTTACGAGCTCCTATCCAACAACGCAGTAAAAAAAATAAAGTATATATACACTACCGTTCAAAAGTTTGGGGTCACTTAAAAATGTCATTGTTTTTGAAAGAAAAGCTCATTTTTTTGCCCATTTAAAATTACTTCAAATTGATCAGAAATGCAGTGTAGACATTGTTAATGTTGTAAATGACTATTGTAGCTGGAAACGGCAGATTTTTAATGGAATATCTACATAGGCGTACAGAGGCCCATTATCATCAAACATCACTTCTGTTTCAATAGCACGTTGTGTTAGCTAATCCAAGATTATAATTTTAAAAGGCTAATTGATCATTAGAAAACCCTTTTGCAATCATGTTAGCACAGCTGAAAACGGTTGTGCTAATTAAATAAGCAATCAAACTGTCCTTCTTTATGTAACTGATGTGAAATGGCTAGCTAGTTAGCGGTGGTGCGCGCTAATAGCGTGTCAATCGGTGACGTCACTCGCTTTGAGACCTTGAAATAGTGGTTCCCTTTGCTCTGCAAGGGCCGCGGCTTTTGTGGAGTGACGATACTTCGTGGGTGTCAGTTGTTGATGTGTGCAGAAGGTCCCTGGTTTGAGCCCGGGTATGGGCGAGGGGACGGACTAAAGTTATACTGTTACATTTAGACTAGTTGAGTATCTGGAGACACAGCATTTGTGGGTTTGATTACAGGCTCAAAATGGCCAGAAACAAAGAACTTTCTTCTGAAACTCATCCATCTAGTCTTGTTCTGAGAAATGAAGGCTATTCTATGTGAGAAATTGACAACTGAAGATCTCGTACAACGCTATGTACTACTGCCTTCACAGAACAGAGCAAACTGGCTCTAACCAGAATAGAAAGAGGAGTGGGAGGCTCCGGTGCACAACTGAGCAAGAGGACAAGTACATTAGAGTGCTAAACTGGCAGCTTCATTAAATAGTACCCGCAAAACTCCAGTCTCAACGTCAACAGTGAAGAGGCGACTCCGGGATCCTGGCCTTCTAGACAGAGTTGCAAAGAAAAAGCACACATACATATCTAAGAAGGGCCAACAAAAAAAAAAGATTCAGATGGGCAAAAGAACACACAGGACAGAGGAAAATTGAAAAAAGTGTTATGGACAGACAAATCTAAGTTTGAGGTGGTCGGATTACAAAAGAAGAACATTCGTGAGATGTAGAAAAAATGAAAAGAGGCTGGAGGAGTGCTTTGGTGATGGTAATGTGGGAGATTTGTACAGGGTAAAAGGGATCTTGAAGAAGGACGGCTATTGCTCCATTTTGCAACACCATGCCATACCCTGTGGATGGCGTTAAATTGGAGCCAATTTCCTCCTACAACAGGACAATGACCCAAAGCACAGCTCCAAACTATACAATAACTATTTAGGAAAGAAGCAGTCAGCTGGTATTCTGTCTATAATGGAGTAGCCAGCACAGTCAACGGATCTCAACCCTATTGAGCTGTTGTGGGTGCAGCTTGACCGTATGCGGTAAGAAGTGCCAATCTCTTCAGAATAACTCAACAAATTGACAACTAGAATGACAAAAGACTGCAAGGCTGTAATTGCTGCAAATAGAGGACACAATTATTGAAGGACACAATGACAAGCAAAGTTGGAAGGACAAAATGATTATTTCAATTAAAGATCATTATTTATAACCTTGTCGACGTCTTGACTATATTTCCTATTCATTTTGCAACTCACATTATGTATTTTTTCATGGAAAACAAGGACATTACTAAGTGACCCCAAACTTTTGAATGGTAGTATATATATAAAAAAAAGATGAATAAGAATAAAAAATAAAAGTAACAAGTAATTAAAGAGCAGCAGTAAAATAATAATAGCGAGACTATATACAGGGAGTACCGGTACAGAGTCAATGTGCGGGGGCACCGTTTAGTCGAGGTAATTGAGGTAATATGTACATGTAGGTAGAGTTATTAAAGTGACTATGAATAGATGATAACAACAGAGAGTAGCAGCGGTGTAAAAGATGGGAGGGGGACAATACAAATAGTCTGGGAAGCCACTTGATTAGATGTTCAGGAGTCTTATGGCTTGAGGGTAGAAGCTGTACACTCAGTGTGTATTATGTATGTAGTGGTAGAATATATTAGATACAATTACAATGGGTTCTTGACTAAAGTAAAACCAGGCTCTAAATGTTTGTGTAACGTAAGCAATAGCTACAAGAGGCTGGAAGTTCAGTCATATCTAACTTCTGATTTTATTACACGTCAACAGGTTAACCATGTAATGATCAATATCCATGTTGGGCATGTTTTTGGGGAGGCAGATAGCAGACTTCATAAGAAGAGCTAGGTGCAGAGGAGGAGAGTGTGGTGGGAATGTGAGCGAGGGATACACTCTTGACTCCATAGGGAGTCCTCCCGGTGGATCAGAGGATGGAAGGGTGATGAAGGGATGATACAGGCTCTCCACAGGCGGTCTCCTCTGTTCCCACTCCTTTCTCACACTCACCTAAATCTCTGTACATCCAGTACACACCCAACAAGCCCGTATGCACGTGGACAGGTACATTGGCACGCATGGATGAGTACGAGTGCGCGTGCGAACACATACTTACACAGCTTCTCAATTGAGTAATTTCCATAGTAAATTAAACAGGTGCATGAGCAGTCCAGTATTTCCATGAGGAGGAATGGACAGGTATTATCTGTCAGATATTCATTGTTTCTGGAAGGGGAGGATGAGAATAGCAGCAGGCCTCTGACTCCATGTGGAACACAGCCCATTAAGGGTCAGAGAAAAGACTATGTACCCAAGTAACCCCCAGATATATGTTGTGTCTAAAGAGCCTTGCCCTGACCAGGAGAATGTATTGGGCCTAATTCAGCCTCTTATTTGGTCTTCTTTCACTGAAAACCCCAACCAGTTTGATATATTTCAGTCATGATACACCTATGAGCATCTACATAAAGATCAGCGATGCCCTACCTTAACCCATGACCACCACAACCACCACCTGCCCTCTGCACAACCCCACACCTGGACTTTCAGTGCAGCTGAGTGCCCATGTAGCATCTGTGTGATATCCACTGTGAACCCCCTATCCCTATCCCCTCTTCCCCCAATGCCTCCTGCTCCTAAAGTATCTCCGCCTACTCTCTCACACAAGAATACTTTAAGGTGGTTTTCCATTAGATTACCCCTCCTCACCTGCACTCACACTGACCTCCGCATACAACAATATACTGCTGTTAGTGTGAGCTTAGGGGCCTATGGAAAAATAAAGATAATGATTTAAGATCCTCTCCTACCTATCATACCATAATAGCCTATCACTCCATATTACTACATTCTCTGCTCTCTTTTGTGATCTATATGCCAGAGAGAGAAAAAAAAGCTCAGATAAAATAAATATGGAGCACAATTATAGGCTACATACTGTATATGTAGTATTGAGATACAGTGCATTCGGAAAGTATTCAGACCCTTTGACTTTTTCCAAATTTTGTTACATTACAGCCTTATTCTAAAATGGATTAAATTGTTTTTTTTCCCATCAATCTACACACAATACCCCATAATGAAAAACATGTTTTTCGAAATTTTTGCTATGCATCTTTTGTTTTACTGAAATGTCACATTTGCATAAGTATTCAGATCCCTTTACTCAGCACTTTGTTGAAGTGGCAGGGATTACAGCATAGTCTTCTTGGGTATGATGCTACAAGCTTGGCACACCTGTATTTGGAGAGTTTCTCCCATTCTTCTCTGCAGATCCTTTCAAGCTCTGTCAGGTTGGATGGGGAGCATCACTGCACAGCTATTTTCAGGTCTCTCCAGAGATGTTCGACCGGGTTCAAATCCGGTCTCTGGCTGGGCCGCTCAAGGACATTCAGAGACTTGTCCCGAAGCTACTCCAGCGTTGTCTTGGCTGTGTGCTTAGGGTTGTTATCATGTTGGAAGGTGAACCTTTGCCCCAATCTGAGGTCCTGAGTGGTCTGGAACAGGTTCTCATCTGAGATTTCTCTCTACTTTGCTCCATTCATCTTTCCCTCGATCCTGACTTGTCTCCCAGTCCCTGCCGCTGAAAAACATCCTCACAGCATGATGCTGCCACCACTATGCCTCACTGTAGGGATAGCGCCAGGTTTCTTCCAGACGTGACGCTTGGCATTCAAGTCAAAGAGTTCAATCTTGGTTTCATCAGACCAGAGAATCTTATTTGTCATGGTCTGAGATTCCTTTAGGTGCCTTTTGGCAAACTCCAAATGGGCTGTCATGTGACTTATACTGAGGAGTGGTTTCTGTCTGGCCACTCTACCATTAAGGCCTGATTGCTGGAGTGCTGCAGAGATGGTTGTCCTTCTGGAAGGTTCTCCCATCGCCACAGAGGAACTCTGGAGCTTTGTCAGAGTGATCATTGAGTTGTTGGTCACCTCTCTGGCCAAGGCCCTTTTTCCCATGATTGGTCAGTTTGGCCAGGTGGCCAGCTCTAGGAAGAGTCTTGGTGGTTGTAAACTTCTTTCATTTAAGAATGATGGAGGCCACTGTGTTCTTGGGAACCTTCAAAAGCTGCTGACATCTTTTGGTAACCTTCCCCTGATCTGTGCCTCGACACAATCCTGTCTTGGAGCTATATGGACAATTCCCTTGACCTTATGGATTGGTTTATGCTCTGACATGCACTGTCAACTGTTGAACCTTATATAAACAGGTGTGTGCCTTTCCAAATCATGTCCAATCAATTGAATTTACCACAGGTGGTCTCCAATCAAGTTGTAGAAACATCTCAAGGATGATCAATGGAAACAGGACACACCTGAGCTCAATTTCGAATCTCATAGCAAAGGGTCTGAATACTTATGGAAATAAAGTATCTGTTTTTTATTTTAAATACATTTGCTAAAATTTCTAAAAACCTGTAATCACTTCGTCATTATGGGGTATTGTGTGTAGATTTATGGGGATTTATTTGACAAAAAACATTTCAGAATAAGGCTGTAACGTAAGAAAATGTGGAAAAAGTCAAGGAGTCGATACTTTCCGAATGCACTGTATACTACTATCTTAACGCGTCTCTTTTACTCATGTAGACATTAACAGGATACTTTTCCCTTTGTGAGAGTGGTATGTATGTGGGAGTGTTCTCCTTTGAACTGAATGATTCATAATGTCACGGTGATTGCCAAGAAGTGTACAATTCAATTACAATGACAAGCCATCATGAAATGAATATGCTCTCTCAATTTGAAATGAGAAATCTGACTCCAACTCTGTAGGAACTTACAGTAATAGCATCATCAGACAACCAGGAGTCATTTACGGTATGCAATCAAATAGATACTCAGCAAAAGGTTAATTAATGGTCATGATGGAGTTTTATTTGCACAGAAGGACCAGTTTTGCATTAAACATGATCAGATACTTTGGCATGTCTTTCATAGCTCAACCATGTTAATGTTTTAACAACTATAAAATGGGCGAGCATTAAATTATAACCATTTGGGTAGGGGCACAATTTTCTCTCTCAAACTAGCAAATTAACGATGACCCTTGCGAGTCTCAGCTTCACATATATGGCTAGAAGAATCTGAACCTCTCCACCAAAACCCAGCTCTATTCATTGTTTCTCTCTGACCCACTAAATGTTTACTATAGTAGAGCATCTAGCTCTGGGAACCTGCCTATGTTTCACCACACACGATCTATCTAAAAGGAGGAAACACCACTGACCCTCCATTTTCTTGGTTTTGAAAGCCCTTGCCATCTCCTCATCTCCCTCTGTTATTGATAGTGACTCAGTGTCCATATGAGTAAGTGACTATAGAAAAACACATTTTTTTCTGTTAAAAACAGAGAGGGACCATTTCTAAACATTGTGTCTTCTATGCACAGAAATACAGTGCGTGTCTGTATGCAAGGTTCTGGTTGCAGCAGGATCAAAGCTAATGCAGAGCCAAACAGTGTGTACCTATCTGTTAAATATACATTCTGCATGTACATATTCTACATTCAACCCCACATTCAACCATCTCTTAGAACCTCATTATTATATATTCTCTTTCTGTTGACAGTATAGTTGGCAGAGTTTCCAGTCATATTTCTAATGCCATTTTCTGCCTGTCAAATGAACATAATATCCTAATGAAATAATTGTGGTCATGACTAAGACCTGTGGCAGCTTTCAGAGAATTACTCATTATTTACAAATGACTCATTGACAGAGGGCGGCCTGAAACCATGCACAATTGCAATAGATTAAAACATTGCTGCATATAATCTACATTCATTTAAATTAATCTCATTAATCACATTACCATAAACAACAAACCTTAAGGGCCTAAATGTGTCTCATTTGGCAGAAAATTATACATTTTCCATTTTGTAAAACACACTGGTTGAAAATACTTTTAATCTAAAATAAAATAAAAACTAAATTGGTTTCTGTAATCATCTGTCACGCCCTAACCTTTTTTTTAGCCTTTTTATTCTCTATTTGGTTAGGTCAGGGTGTGACTAGGGTGGGCAATCTATGTTGTATTTTCTATGTTGGCCTGGTATGGTTCCCAATCAGAGGCAGCTGTCTATCGTGGTCTCCGATTGGGGATTATACTTTGGCAGCCTTTTTCCCACCTTAGTTTGTGGGATCTTGATTTTGTATAGGTGCTGGGTAGCCTGCAGAACTTTAAGTTTGTTTTGTATTTTGTTGTTTTTTCGGTGTTCATTTTAATAAAAGTAAGATGTTCGCCTACCACGCTGCACCTTGATCTCCTCATTCAAACGACAAACGTAACATCATCGAAGTACGAGACTTTTTATGTTTGAACTTTTTTAAATCACTATAAATGTCAATCTGTCTATATGAATATGGCATTGTCTTGTGAATTTGAATGCATCTTAATGGCATGCACATACATTCAACAGAATCTAATCGTGTGTGTAAATAATGACACATTAAAGCTCTCACAACTGTTCATGCAAACAAGGACCTCTGGCATTTATTTTCCTCATCTGGATTTGGCCAATTCTGGTGTTTAATGTCACTTATTGTAGCACATAAGTAGAACTTAATTGTTCAGAACGAGATATAAGTGTTTTAATTAAGCTGTTGGCAGGCTTGAAATTGGAATCTAAGTGTGCTCAAACTAAAGTATTCCCTTGGGGTACACACTGACGGTGCAATACATTATTTCTCCTGATTGCATGAGACACAGGGGATGCACATTCTGTCTTTCCACTTAACGTGGCTCAGAAAACTACAGCTCAGAACCAATCTGCCAGCCAGCGCCTATGAATGACAAATATGTTTATAAGAGGAAGAAGAACATGGTCACAAATCACTACATCTCCCAGAGATGGCTGTCTGTGAGCCAGTCAGTCATGGGGCAGCAGAATGAAGTGAGCTTGTTAGCTGGTGAGTGTGTTGTTAGGCTCTGAGAGCAGACTATGGGTATCTGAACACTTTCTTTGGCCATTCATCTCACTGTGGCATCAACAATACACTCTACCACTCAACTTTCAGGGAAGCTTTTTGAGATTGTGGATAAGTGTAGATGTCAATGAGAGGGAAGGAGAGGATGGTTGGTGAGTGTTTAAATGAGGTCTAGATGAGGAGTGGTCTTACCCCAGAGGCAGGATAAGCTATCCAACCCAGCTCCGCTGTGGCCGTCCGCGTGTCCATCACTGTCTCTGTAGAAGAGACAAAGAGCAAGAAATGTAATACACATGTCTGCTACTACCAATGTAATGCAAACACCTGTTACAGTGAAACACCTCACCCCCTTCACTTTTTCCATAATGCACTTTTTTTTTCTCAGTCCATTGAAAACCATTGATATGAGCTAAAGCTTCAATGTCTCATTACTGGAAATGTATATCAGCCATTTACCAATGGTCCAGACAGAATCAGACCAATGTTTGACAGTTCTTACTGGATGACACCTTCTCTACACATTTCACTACTGTCAAACTCTGACTCAGAGATATAGGGTGATCCATCACCTCTCCACTTCTAACAGGCTCTGGGTCTGAAGAGAGGCCACACTCTTGACACTCTTGGAGGAAAAGTGGGAGATAACCAACACTTTTGTTTGGGATAAGAGGTATGGTACAGTATATACAAACCATTCTCTGTGGACTTTCAGTTAGCACCATTCTCTGTGCAAACTGCTGCCCTTGGAAGTGTGTTGTTTTCACACAGTCTGGGCTGTGACTGATCAATAGGTAATGGTGGGTGATTTCTGCAGAGGAGTGTATTAAATATTGATGGCCCAGGAAATATTGATCACATCCGTGATAACGCATCAGCAGGTATACAAACACCGGTGCATGCCAACAGCCACACCTGGCTTGAAGGCAGAGGGGTTCAAATGCAACAACAACTAACACAGCTCACATAGACCAAAATGTGCTGTTTTGTGGCTATTGGTGTCATTTCCCCACAATTTATATATATTTTTCAAATGTGATCAGTCAATAACAGCAGCCATTTTACAGAGAGAGGGTCTGGTCCAATCAACTGCCAACCAATCAACCACCCCATGCAGAATCCCCCCAAAAAACAATTGCCCTCACCCCAACTCACCTTCCTACAAGTGCCCTCAACCCATCCCCTCCAATGATGTATATAAACCGTGGATTTCTGATGCTATGTATTGGCCATTGAGAGGCTTTGTAGCCACTGGACGGCCATATTGGCACTCCCCAGTAGGAGCAGTCCTCCATAGGAATGAATGGAATTCTACAGTATTTCAATGACATTTATCAAGGACAAGTATTTTTTGTAGTGGTGTAGTGGGGTCAGTAGCATTAGTTCTCTCTAAAAATTTTACTTTAAGGAAAAATGTAAATATTTTAACTAAATGTATTTGTATGTTTAGCTCATATAATTTAGAAGTATGCATTAAGGTGTCTGTAATATAATAAATGTGGACATTAATAAATCAATTTCTATAGCTTCCAAAATATTTTTTACGACGACGAGGGAGTGCCAAGTTGGAGGCACAGTGGCTTCAACCCAGCACCCCTATCAGTAATCTAGTGTATATATAAATCACTGATCCCTTCCCACTCATCTGCAAACTGGTCAGGATAAAACCATACTGTATTTTTTATATTTCTTTATTTCTCTGTATACAGCTACTTATTCCTAGTCTCGATGCAATACCCATAATGCTATACAATAACTATTGTGGTTTCTTTCAGGGTTACAGTTCATCATAGACCCATTGAGACACTGACCACTGGCTAGCAGAATAAGTGTTGAGCCCACTGAGGTCAGTGCCTGTGGAGGGTGTTCTCTGTAGTCAGCAGAGGAGAGCAGGGCAGAGGAGATGAGAGCAGGTCCAGGGCCAGGACCAACCACAGGGTGCCTGTCTGCCTTTCACTCCCACAGAGCTCAAAGCCACACATTAATCCTATTAGGGCTTCCTCAGTCTTAGTAGATCATCAGACAGAATATCTCAGAATTTTGCATGGAAATATAGGCTCTTTAGATTGACACCCATGATAGATGTTGTAGAAAAGACACTCCAAGACCAGCTACAGAACATGTAACAACAGGATGTTTCTGTGGGAACAAGGGTGTGTGGGCCTAGCTGTATTTTCATGTTTATGTAATTTGCTGTTAGCTTAGGCGGGGGCAAAACAGAATGGAAATAGCCATTTTGATTAGCATGTCCTGTGAAGCAATGCATCCCTAGCCTGTACCTGGCATCTGTTTGTCATTCACCATGTGAAGCTGCTGCAGGCGTAGTAAAAACCCCTGGGACAAGAGACAACGGAAGCCTCCAGAACAGCACTAGCCAGTTGCCCAATCAGTCAGCCAAGCGTTCTGGGGGTTTAGCACGAAAGGAGCCATGCAGAGCCTACTGTATCCTTACAGAGACCCATAGAAAAAGCCACACCACAGTCACACTACCCCTCCTCTGCAGCTAGGCGAGGGAGGGTGACGAGAACGCAATGAGCCAGAACACGTTAACATCTGTGTTCAGTGTTGAAGTAAATCCATTGCATTTCCCAGCAGTGTGCCAGCTGTGCTTTCCAATGATGGCACACTTATTCAGCTACCAATACCTGGGGATAGGTATTCTCAGAGGTCGGTATTGTAGCAACTTTAAGATTATAAGTTCATTTTGTGGCATAATGGCATCACACAGTTTCACCAGAGAAACACCTTCCTTTATTACATTATGACACAGCAACATCATGAGCCAACAACAATACCACAGAACAATATCACAACATAATTTATTCCTACTCTATAAAACATCCCTCTACCAACTAGTAAGTAATGCAATACAATGTATATTAATTCCACAATGCAACATCACAAAATGAGCTAGGATACATGACAGAAAAAGCAGTTGTATGGCAGGACAACCAATCTCAAGATGATTTTTATGACACTGGTCATTCCTACTTATCTGTTTTAATATCCTGTTGTTATTGTCAAATCAAATTTTATTGGTCACATGGGCCGAATACAACAAGTGTAGACTTTACAGTGAACTGCTTATTTATGAGCCCCTAACCAACAATGCAGAGTTAAAAGGTCTGAAAGATATTTGCTAAATAAAAAAGGAGACAGTAACTATAACGAGGCTAAATACAAGTACAAGTGCCAGTACTGAGTCAATTTGCAGGGGTATGAGGTAAGTGAGGTACTTGAGATAATACAGTACGTACATGTAGGTAGGGTTTAAAGTGTCTAGGCAATCAGGATAATAAACAGAGTAGCAGCAGCATCTGGGAAGAGTGTGAAAGTGTGTCTATGTGTGAGTGTGTGGCGTAAATATGCATGTGTGTGTGTTTTGTGTGATAGCTTATGTAGTGTGTGTGTGTTTGAGTGGCAGTGTAGTATGTGTGAGTGTGTGGGTAGAGTCAAGTGAGTGTGCATATATAGCCCAGTGCAAGAGAGTCAGCATAAAGAAAAACAATAAATAAATATGTCTTATGGCTTGGGGGGGTCAAAGCTGTTTAGGAGCTGGTGACTGATGTGGTAAACTCCTCAATGCCATCAGATGAATCACGAAACATATTCCAGTTTGTGCTAGCGAAACAGTCCTGCAGCTTAGCATCCGCTTCATTGGATCACTTCCGTATTGAGCGCATCACTGGTACTTACTGTTTGAGTTTTTGCTTGTAAGCAGGAATCATGAGGATAGAGTTGTGGTCAGATTTGCCAAATGCAGGGGGAGGGAGAGCTTTGTATGCGTCTCTGTGTGTGGAGTAAAGGTGATCTAGAGTTTTTCCCCCCTCTAGTTGCAAAGATGACTTGCTGGTAGAAATGATGTAAAACAGATTTCAGTTTTCCTGCATTACAATCACCGGCCACTAGGAGCGCATCTTCTGGATGAGCATTTTCTTTTTTGCTTATGGCCCTATACAGCTCGTTGAGTGTGATCTTAGTGACAGCATCAGTTTGTAGAAGGCATATGCAGAATCTCTAGGAATTCTACTAACCAGATGTAAAGTGAAACGTGTCCCTCGCTATCAAATAAACATCTGAATCCAACTTTTGTCTGAACAGCACCGTATTCCTGTTGAGTTAGACAGCGGGCTGCCATTAGACCACACACCTCACATGAGGGTCACATTGTTTATTTGATATGTTTATTGGATATGTTTATTTGATAGTGAATGTCACCTTTTACTTTACATCTGGTATGTTGAGTTCCTAGAGATTCTACATATGCGTTTGTTGACAGGAAAAGTTTTTGGGCTGAAGCCGGCTATATTGTTGTAGGGTTATATTCCATCGCCAGCCACCAGAATGATGCACAACTCAGGGAGTCCCACCAATACACAGACTTCTGATGTTGTGTCCCAAAGCTAGGCTACACTGAATGCTGTGTAGGAAAAATTCACACATGAAAAGTATTATGTGCCCGTGGATCTATTTTTAGAATCGCAAGCATGACCCAATTTATTTGTAGACGTTCTTAGCCAAGCTTCTCTGGGTGACATGTTACACCATGAAAGTACCGTCACTTTTAATCACAACAAGGTGATCATTCAGTGATTATCCTTGGACACACCTGTCAGGATGGAGGAATGTTTCAAGTATAGCTATATCTGGCATTCTTTCACACAAGATCTGAAGATTTTTTTGTGCTAGAGATCTAAATATGGTCTGTTTTTATTATGTACAGTATGTCTCCTCAGATTTGAGTGCCTTCAAAAAGGTTGCAAGTCTGGATATTCAAAGTAAAGACATTTATCAGGAAAGGTTCAAAACTTGTACAGGTTCGGTAATAGTGTGATAAACATATTGCACAGACATAACGCCCTTCTATGACACACTGTACTTGTTATGGTTGGCCAAAATGGCCAGCTACTGTGGCAGATCTAATGGTCCAGATGATCTTCTCTTAATACAAATATAACTACAACCTTAGCCACTATGGAGCTTAAAATAGGAAAAAGAGATGGCAATAGAGAGAGCATAGATGATCTCTGGCCATGTATGTTTGGTCAAAGTATTTATAGAATGGACAATCAATGCACGTTGCTGTACAACATGACAAATTAGTCAATAGTAGAGTTCATATTTCAATAGCCTGACCCACTGAAACACTGCGGCTAATATGAATACAATATCAATAATGTCAATAATAATAATGTTCAGCGACGGTTGGCCATTGTCCTCACTCACGGAGTTCAAATCTTAAGTTAAAAAGTTCTACACGATGGCATCACCAAAAGTTAAAACATTTTAAAAACAGCGATCTTCAAACACTATGACATTTGCGGTGATGCGGAGAGCAAGAAAATACCCTCCCTCTGGCTAGAAACTTGTTGAAGGTTCTTTTAATCCTACCCTGTGATGTCACAGAGAAGTATTTTTTTAGGACCTTTCTGCTTATCTTTTTAACCACAGATCATAGAAACGAGTCGTTTCCACATACACTATATATACAGAAGTATGTGGATACCCCTTCAAATTAATGGATTCAGCTACTTCAGCCACACCCATTGCTGACAGGTGTATAAAATTGAGCACACAGACATGTAATCTCCATAGACAAAAATTGTCAGTAGAATGGCCTTACTGAAGAGCTCAGTGACTTTCAACATGGCACCGTCATAGAATGCCACCTTTCCAACAAGTCAGTTAATCAAATTTCTGCCCTGCTAGAGCTGCCCCGCTTAACTGTAAGTGCTGTTATTGTGAAGTGGGAACGTATAGGAGAAACAACGGCTCAGCCGCGTAGTGGTAGTCCACACAAGCTCACAGAACTGGACCGCAGAGTGCTGAAGTGCATAGCGGGTAAAAATCGTCTGTCCTCGGTTGCAACACTCACTACCGAGTTCCAAACTGCCTCTAGCAGCAACGTCAGCACAATCACTGTTTGTCAGGAGCTTCATGAAATGGGTTTCCATGGCCGAGCAGCCGCACACAAGCCTATCACCAGCGCAATGCCAAGCGTAGGCTGGAGTGGTAAAAAGCTTCGGATTCTGGAACAGTGGAAACGTGTTTTCTGGAGTGATGAATCAGTCTTCACCATCTGGCAGTCCAACGGACAAATCTGGGTTTGGCGGATGCCAGGAGAACGCTACCTGCCCCAATGCATAGTGCCAACTATAAAGTTTGGTGGAGTTTGGATTAATGGTCTGGGGCTGTATTTCATGGTGTCCACATACTTTTGGTCATGTACTGTGTGTAGACACTGGTATGGTGTTGGAGATGATGAATATGAGGTTGAAAGTGGCGGAATTGCCCTTTAACAACACATCACAGGTGCAACTATATCTGAAAGCATATTTTCCCAATAGATGTATCAACAGTTTATTTTTGGAGACTGCCCATGGATTCAGGGCAGAGATGGGGTTTCTTTAGACAGACTGTAGGCGAGAGTGCTAGAGGTCTTCACGGATCCACCTGTAACCGAAATACCCAAGACCTGAGCGGGTCTGGATCCAGAATTCTAAATAATGTCTTGGGTATGTGTAATAATCTGATCCAAACGAGACTGCAGTGTTTATAGAGAGACAGAGAGAGAGCGAGACAGAGAGAGAGAAATTGTATAATTTATGCTGCTGCTCTTGGTTTTCACGAGAGTGGCGCGTGTAGCTTATTGTTGCCCGATCATAAATCATCAATGCTAGGATAGGATATATCTAATCAATTGAAGATGGAATTAAAATTACAGAATTAAAAATTAAAGGATAGCTACAACGACCAAGAGCTAACAGGTAAGCCGTTACTTAATGTTCTGAATGGAGTTGTTGTTGTTTGCAACTGTGTAGGACAAGAAGGCACATGCAGCCTCAATTAGACTAGCTAGCTAGCATCTCAATGTTTTTTAAACCTTTATTTAACTAGGCAAGTCAGTTAAGAACAAATTATTTTTCACAATGACAACCTAGGAACAGTGAGTTAACTGCCTTGTTCAGGGGCAGAACGGCAGATTTGAACCTTGTCAGCTCGGGGGTTCAATCTAGCAACCTTTCGGTTACTGGCCCAATGCTCTAACCACTAGGCTACCTGCGTCTGATGCAGTCAAGACAGGCACTACGTATATATATTGGATGATAAATAACCTAGATGATAAATAACCTAGCTATGGCAGCTGTTATTATACTATAGCGTGAGTCGGCTTGATTGGTTGCTGTCTCTCGTCTCTCCCCCCCCCCCCCTCCCTGCTCCCCATGTCACTCGCTCACTCACAGTAGCCTACACACAGCACGCACTGCCCCTGCTAGAGCGGCACCCTCTCTACCTCACGCTTTATCAGCTCCAGTTAATAAAGTATCTTAAAAATAGCCTTTTCTGCTGCTTCCCTCACTCGGATCGAGTCTGGATCCGACCAGATCTATACTAATCGAGTCTAGTTGTCATCGGGTCCATTTGGAACGGGTCTCTATATTATTATTTTTGTGCATATCGGGTCCCGGTGAAAAGCCCCAGGTTCATTTCGGAACTGAATGTCTCTAGAGAGCGCTCTTTATGCCCTGCCAATCATAAACCTTATTTTTCCCCCAATAGGAAAACACAAGAGTATGGATTTGTGCAATTCAAACACAGAGGGGTACAGGCATTGATCATGAAGGCGAAATGTGAAAGAATACACACAGTGTCACCCCACGTACAAGCTGTGACTGTATAGCCCCAGACACTCGCAATCGATACAAATGGTTTAAACAACTCAATTAAGCCCGTGATGGTCATGGGATTTTGGAGGACGGTAATTGGTCAGCCAAATGGCCGCGGTCACCGTAATATATACATACACTGAGTACACAAAACATTACAAAACATGATCCCTTATGGATGTCACTTGTTAAATCCACTTCAATCTGTCACGCCCTGACCTTAGAGCCTTTTTATGTCTCTATTTGGTTTGGTCAGGGTGTGATTTGTGGTGGGCATTCTATGTGTTGTTTTCTATGATTTTGTGTTTCTATGTGTCGGCCGGGTATGGTTCTCAATCAGGGACAGCTGTCTATCGTTGTCTCTGATTGGGAACCATACTTGGGGAGCCCTTTTCCCTCCTTTCTGTGTGGGAAGTTCATTTTGTTTGTGGCCCTTAAGCGTCACGGTCGTTTTGGATTGTTTATTGTTTTCTTGGCGTCATTTTAAATAAAGGAAAATTGTACGCTCACCACGCTGCACTTTGGTCCAGTTCTTTCGAGGGCCGTGACATAATCGGTGTAGATGAAGGGGAGTAGGCAGGTTAAAGAAGGATTTTAAGACTGGATTGTGTACGTGTGCACAGTAGCGGTGCATGGGTAAGATCACTGGGGAAGACAAGCCAGGAAAAAAAGGCTATATTTTAACCTACAGCATGTGCTGTGATAATTGCATTGTTTGCTCTTTAACCTGTTAGTAAAAACGTATGCCTTGCCACCGTGATCCGGTATATAGTCCTAACAGGCTGACTACACCGCTCACGTCACGTGCGCGAGCGTTGCAAAATACATTTACAAATCTATATTATTCAATTATTGTTTATTATTGTCTCTCAAAGCACTTCATGATGACGGAAGTGAGTGCTACGGGGCGGTAGTTGTATAGCTCAGTTACCTTAGTTTTCTAAGGGAACAGGGACAATGGCGGCCCTCTTGAAGCATGTGGGAACAGCATACTGGGATAAGGATTGATTGAATATGTCCGGAAACACACCAGACAGCTGGTCTGCGCATGCTCTGAGGACACGGCTGGGAATGCCGTCTGGGCCTGCAGCCCTGCGAGGGTTAACACGTTTAAATGTTTTACTCACGTCGGCTGCAGTGAAGGAGAGTCCGCAGGTTTTGGTTGCGGGCCGTGTCAGTGACACTGTATTGTCCTCAAAGCGGGCAAAAAAGTTATTTATTCTGTCTGGGAGCAAGACATCCTGGTCCGAGACAGGGCTGGTTTTATTTTTGTAATCTGTGATTGACTGTAGACCCTGCCACATACCTCTTGTGTCTGAGCCGTTGAGTTGCGACTCTACTTTGTCTCTATACTGACGCTTAGCTTGTTTGATTGCCTTGCCGAGGGAATAGCTACACTGTTTGTATTCGGTCATGTTTCCGGTCACCTTGCCCTGGTTAAAAGCAGTGGTTCACGCTTTCAGTTTCACGTGAATGCTGCCATCAATCCACGGTTTCTGGTTTGGGAATGTTTTAATCGTTGCTATGGGTACGACATCGTCAATGCACTTTCTAATGAACTCGCTCACCGAATCAGCGTATTCATCAATGTTGTTGTTTGACGCAATGCGGAACATATCCCAATCCACGTGATTGAAGCGTGGAATCAGATTGGTCGGACCAGCGTTGAACAAACCTGAGCACGGGAGCTTCTTGTTTTAGTTTCTGTCTGTAGGCTGGAAGCAACAAAATTATTTCCAGCTTATCCGAAAGGAGGGCGGGGGAGGGCCTTATATGCGTCGCGGAAGTGAGAATAGCAATGATCCAGGGTTTTACCAGCCCTGGTTGCGCAATCGATATGCTGATACAATTTAGGGAGTCTTGTTTTCAGATTAGCCTTGTTAAAATCCCCAGCTACAATGAATGCAGCCTCAGGATATGTGGTTTCCAGTTTGCATAGAGTCAAATAAAGTTCGTTCAGGGCCATCGATATGTCTGCTTGGGGGGGAATATATATACGGCTGTGATTATAATCGAAGAGAATTCCCTTGGTAGATAATGCGGTCGACATTTGATTGTGAGGAATTCTAAGTCAGGTGAACAGAAGGACTTGAGTTTATGTATGTTGTTATGATCACACCACGTCTCGTTAATCATAGGCATACCCCCCCCCGCCCCTCTTCTTACCAGAAAGATGGTTGTTTCGGTCGGCGCGATGCGTGAAGAAACCAGCAGGCTGCACCGACTCCGTTAGCGTCTCTCGAGTGAGCCATGTTTCCGTGAAGCAAAGAACGTTACAGTCTCTGATGTCTCTCTGGAATGCTACCCTTGCTCGGATTTCATCAACCTTGTTGTCAAGAGACTGGACATTGGCGAGTAGTATGCTAGTGAGCGGTGCGCGAAGTGCCCGTCTCCGGAGCCTGACCAGAAGACCGCTTCGTTTGCCTCTTTTACGACGTCGTTGTTTTGGGTCATCGGCTGGGATCCAATCCGTTGTCCTGGGTGGAAGGATCCGCAGGATCCGCTTCGGGAAAGTCATTTTCCTGGTCGTACTGATGGTGAGTTGACGTTGCTCTTATATTCAGTAGTTGGTCTTATATTCAGTAGTTCCACTCGACTGTATGTAATGAAACCTAAGATTACCTGGGGTACCAATGTAAGAAATAACACGTAAAATAACAAAATACTGCATGTTTCCTAGGAACGTGAAGCGAGGCGGCCATCTCTGTTGGCGCCGGAAGTCTATCAGTGTCATGGAAGCTGTGTCACCACTGACTGGATAATTGTTTAATTAGCTCAGTCAGCCTTTCCACCATAACCCAGCTTCCCCAGTTCAGTGTACTGGTACAGAGTTACACAAAATGGTCCTACACACACAATCACACATATGCACATGCGCACACAGGATGTAGCAGCCTTGACTGCTGTTTTCCCTGCAGAGGACCTGGGGAGCGATGGAGTGCAATTCATTTCTGCTCTCCAGGCACTAATTAATTACCTTCCTCTACGGTAGGTTGGCCATCAGCAGGCAGACCGAGAAAGACAGAGAGACATCTGCAAATAAAAACGCCAACATAGAGCACCACAGGAATCAGGAGTATAAGGATGATTAGGGTCAGCACTACATACAAGACAAGAGAAGTAAAACGTATCTTGCCATAAAACCCTAAAATATGAATCATCATTGTGGAGAACAGTGAAAAGTGATCTGAGGAGCTAGTCTTAGATCTTGGCTCTCCTGTTGCACTGATTGATTGCTTGCCCAAGATGGCGGAGTGAAGAGGGGGTTACCCACTAAGTACCTCTCACCCCCCATAGATGTCATCAGTGCGACTCCTGCTGCTGACAGAGTGATTGGAGGACTCGAGTGACTGGGCTCTGACTAAGTTGAACAGGCGGTAGATAGACATGCCATGAGAGAACATGGAGGACAGACCAGACTACCCAAAGCATGAGACAAAGCACCTTCTGAAAGACTCCATCCCTATGAATTTACAAAATAGTGTCCATTTTACAATGATTTCACTGAAAATGATGAAGGTGAACTCCTTAGATCTGCTTTCATCACATAATCACAGATTCTAGTTATAGCTTTTTCTATTTTGGTCCATGCAATTACAGACTCATCATTGGGTAAATTGAGTCTTGCAGCAGATACTATGGCGGTTTGTACACAGCTGTGCCTCAGTACCTGGCTGCTGTACATTAGCTGAGGAGAGACCCTATTACTGCTTCATGTAGACTGGACTATAAACCAGTACAGAGCCCTGGGATACATACACAGCTTTTAGTTGCGACACATTATGTACTCCATTACAGGCTTTTTACTAGCTCCTTCACAACTATGTGTAGTCTTAATTTTCTCACAGGACTCTGGAACAGTCTGGTATAGAATGCCAGGCAGTTCAATTCTGGATTCATTTGGATTTGACACCTTAGATTCCATTGTAATTGCTGTCAGTTCTCCAGACTTCCAACTCAGTATATTGTGTCTCGATATTCAACATGCTCCCACTGTGGAGACATGCATGAATTTCATACTGTCAGTCTGCCTGCCTAGTATTTGACTTGAGGAGATGACAGCTCAATTATCTGCTGATCCACTGAGCAGGGCTGAAGACTTTTGGGGAGCGCCTCAACAGGGGAGTCATTCTGAACAGATATAAGTAATCCTATGTTACTGGTGAGAGAGAGATATATAAAGCAAAGGTCTCTATTGAGAGACAAAAACCTTTCATATCTTACACTTACTCCAAATATCAACAGAAGGGAGTATTACTCATGCGACTAAGTCCTCCCTTGTGCATGGGGTATATAACTCTGACTGGTCATTTAAAAAGCCTGGCTTCAGATTGGAGCTCACAGAAATGTGATTAAAGTTAATTGCAGGCATCCATCCTTGCTGAAATATCTCACCTGGAAGCTGTGAGGAGGAAACTGTTAGCCAGGAATTAGTGAGACTCAGAACAATACCAGCTGCAAATGACTTCCCTCTCTGAGTGAAGGGATGAGACCCTTTCTCTTTGTCTCGCTCCCTCATTCCATCTTTTTCATATTCCCTCTGTGTCCAGAATGACTTGTATGGTCTTCTGCAGGAGACCATACTCAACCATACAGATATGTCTGGAGAATGTATTGATTCCTGAGGCACATGATGACACGGACTTAAAGAACAGGAACAATTGGAGTCTGAAAGGTACTCCTAAGGTATGGAAGAGTGAGAGGGACATAGGTATAGTTCTACCCAGATCAAACACAACACCGTGACCATGGAGAGAAGCATATTAAAGGAATCTGAAACAAAGGCTCTACAGAACATACACCCCCAGGGTGGCACTGGGTAAATATACTACAGAAATAAATTCAATACAGTATGCCTGACTGCTGTATGAGACACAATAGCTTTTGGCCGTAGGCACAGTTCTTAAGCTCCTATGAGGAATTATTCACCGAGTTACTGAGAGGGAAGGAATAAGAGTGATAAAATAGGAAAACGCAAAAAAAACGAGAGAGAACAGTTTAGTTCTTCTCACTTTGGGAAGCCAGGAAATAAATCTGATCCAACTATCCAATAACCATTCCAGCTGACAAACCACATTCTCCAAGTCCTTGTATGTATTTTTGATACAGTGTGTTGACTAAGAGTGAAGGAGAGTGTTGACAGGCTGTTGAGTAGACGCCACTGAACAACATTGGCTCTCTGTCCTATCCAAAGCCCTGAGCAGAGCTCCCTCTACTGTGATGACAGCTCTGCGTGATACCAATGCTACTGAAGAGAAGTGCTGACCAAATGTCACTGCCCAAACAGCCTGAAAAGTGACTGTCAGACATGCGCTAACCCTGTGTAAAAACATCTGGATTTTAAATACGATATGGCCAGGGGCCACTGAGACCACTTGAGTGGCAGCACAGAAGGGTAACCTGGGTCACTTGTGGAAAACGCCTCACGGACACTCCAGGTGAAGTGGCAGAGTGTTGAGGGTTTGGGGGGATTTGAAGCAAGGTGGTTAAGAGGGGGAAATATCCCTCATGTTCAAGAGAAACATAAAGGCAGTGTTTAATGATCTCCTTTAAGACTAAACTCAGCAGTGAAAGTGTTGAAACTCTAAACTCAGTTTTAAGTATGTGTATAATGTGTGTGTGTGTGTGTGTGTGTGTGTGTGTGTGTGTGTGTGTGTGTGTGTGTGTGTGTGTGTGTGTGTGTGTGTGTGTGTGTGTGTGTGTGTGTGTGTGCGCATGTGTTACACGTGTGCATGTAATGTAAGTGACAGGTGGCTAAATTCCATAGGCAATTTATGTTACCCTATGGCTGTGGCTTGTTTACGTTACCTGTCATGTTGGGTTAACCTGGCTAAGGGCTGATAGGTGCAGATGGACAGAGACAGGTGTGTACGTGTGCATGCCTGTGCGTGTCATAGGTATTTGGACTGGGGAGCAGGTAAAAAGGTCACCAGTCATGTGGCATGTGAGAAGGAGGAGCTGAGGAAAATTATGATTGGGATGAAGATGGGATTCAAGAAATATGGAGGTAGAGGAAGGTGGAGATGTGGAGGACGTATGTTTGGTACCTTAAGGGTAGAGGAAAACTTGACTCAGAGCAGCTTCTTGAAGAATAAGAGGTCTATCACTACTGGGAAAGTCATACTTTCCTAAAAAGACAAGCTGGTATGGAGTGCTGATATAAGCCCTCTCAGAGAGAAATCTGATTCTGGGCAGCTGTTAGGTGAGGTAGGGGCCTGTCAATGGGCCCTATGACTGAGGGCCAATGGTGGGGGGCCCGTGACTCGAGGCCTGAACTCCCCTCTGACTCTGAGAAGGGCTAGGCAACAGTACGTCTCTATCAGTATCCCTGGGGGAAACTTGACTCGGAGCAGCTGGCCGCCGTAGTCCCCCGGCGAGGGGTATATTTATTCCTCTGTAAACACTTCAAGTCCACTCAGGAAGAATGAGTCCCCTGGGACAATATTCCCGTATGCTCATTCAGTGGCTCACTCCAAAATCTAAGAAAATACTCCTCTCTATCTCTCCCTCTTATTTTACTTGGCCACTCTAAAATCTATCATCTCGTCTTTCACTGAGAAAGAGGCATGTGCTCCTCAGTTCTCTCTTCTCGATTTAGATGCGATCTCCACGGGCACCTATCCAGTCAGCCGTCAATCAGACGTGACATACAGTTGTAAGTCGGAAGTTTACATACACCTTAGCCAAATACATTTAAACTCAGTTTCACAACTCCTGACATTTAATCCCAGCAAAATTCCCTGTTTTAGGTAAGTTAGGATCACCACTTTATTTTAAGAATGTAAAATGTCAGAATAATAGTAGAGAGAATGATTTATTTCAGATTTGCTTTTCTTTCGTCACATTCCCAGTGGGTCAGAAGTTTACATACACTCAATTAGTATTTGGTAGCATTGCCTTTAAAGTGTTTAACTTAGGTCAAACGTACCACGTAGCCTTTCACAAGCTTCCCACAATAAATTGGGTGAATTTTGGCCCATTCCTCCTCACAGACCTGGTGTAACTGAGTCAGGTTTGTAGGCCTCATTGCTCGCACACGCTTTTTCAGTTCTGCCCACAAATTTTCTATAGGATTGAGGTCAGGGCTTTGTGATGGCCACTCCAATACCTTGACTTTGTTGTCCTTAAGCCATTTTGCCACAACTTTGGAAGTATGCTTGGGGTCATTGTCCATTTGGAAGACCCATTTGCAACCAAGCTTTAACTTCCTGAGTGATGTCTTGAGATGTTGCTTCAATGTATCCACATCATTTTTCTGCCTCATGATGCCATCTATTTTGTGAAGTGCACCAGTCCCTCCTGCAGCAAAGCACCCCCACTACATGATGCTGCCACCCCCGTGCTTCAAGGTTGGGATGGTGTTCTTCGGCTTGCAAGCCTCCCCTTTTTCCTCCAAATACAGATGGTAATTAAGGCCAAACAGTTCCATTTTTGTTTCATCAGACCAGAGGATATTTCTCCAAAAAGTATGATCTTTGTCCCCATGTGCAGTTGCAAACAGTCTGGCTTTTTTATGGCGGTTTTGGAGCAGTTGCTTCTTCCTTGCTGAGCGGCCTTTCAGGTTATGTCGATATAGGACTTGTTTTACTGTGGATATAGATACTTTTGTACCCATTTCCTCCAGCATCTTCACAAGGTCCTTTGCTGTTGTTCTGGGATTGATTTGCCTAAATGTTGACCTAAATGACTAATGATGATAAATACAATCCACCTGTGTGTAATCAAGTCTCCGTATAAATGCACCTGCACTGTGATAGTCTCAGAGGTCCGTTAAAAGCGCAGAGAGCATCATGAAGAACAAGGAACACACCAGGCAGGTCCGAGATACTGTTGTGAAGAAGTTTAAAGCCGGATTTGGATACAAAAAGATTTCCCAAGCTTTAAACATCCCAAGGAGCACTGTGCAAGCGATAATATTGAAATGGAAGGAGTATCAGACCACTGTAAATCTACCAAGACCTGGCCGTCCCTCTAAACTTTCAGCTCATACAAGGAGAAGACTGATCAGAGATGCAGCCAAGAGGCCCATGATCACTCTGGATGAACTGAAGAGATCTACAGCTGAGGTGGGAGACTGTCCATAGGACAACAATCAGTCGTATATTGCACAAATCTGGCCTTTATGGAAGAGTGGCAAGAAGAAAGCCATTTCTTAAAGATATCCATAAAAAGTGTTGTTTAAAGTTTGCCACAAGCCACCTGGGAGACACACCAAACATGAGGAAGAAGGTGCTCTGGTCAGATGAAACCAAAATTGAACTTTTTGGCAACAATGCAAAACGTTATGTTTGGCGTAAAAGCAACACAGCTGAACACACCATCCCCACTGTCAAACATGGTGGTGGCAGCATCATGGTTTGGGCCTGCTTTTCTTCAGCAGGGACAGGGAAGATGGTTAAAATTGATGGGAAAATGGATGGAGCCAAATACAGGACCATTCTGGAAGAGAAGCTGATGGAGTCTGCAAAAGACCTGAGACTGGGACGGAGATTTGTCTTCCAACAAGACAATGATCCAAAACATAAAGCAAAATCTACAATGGAATGGTTCAAAAATAAACATATCCAGGTGTTAGAATGGCCAAGTCAAAGTCCAGACCTGAATCCAATCGAGAATCTGTGGAAAGAACTGAAAACTGCTGTTCACAAATGCTCTCCATCCAACCTCACTGAGCTCGAGCTGTTTTGCGAGGAATGGGAAAAAATTTCAGTCTCTCGATGTGCAAAACTGATAGAGACATACCCCAAGCGACTTACAGCTGTAATCGCAGCAAAAGGTGGCGCTGCAAAGTATTAACTTAAGGGGGCTGAATAATTTTGCACGCCCAATTTTTCAGTTTTTGATTTGTTAAAAAAGTTTGAAATATCCAATAAATGTCGTTCCACTTCATGATTGTGTCCCACTTGTTGTTGATTCTTCACAAAAAAAATACAGTTTTATATCTTAATGTTTGAAGCCTGAAATGTGGCAAAAGGTCGCAAAGTTCAAGGGGGCCGAATACTTTCGCAAGGCACTGTATATCCACAGGTACACCTCCAATTGACTCGAATTATGTCAATTAGCCTATCAGAAACTTCTAAAGCCATGACATCATTTTCAGGAATTCTCCAAGCTGTTTAAAAGGCACAGTCAACTAAGTATATGTAAACTTCTAACACACTGGAATTGTGATAAGTGAAATAATCTGTCTGTAAACAATTGTTGGAAAAATTACCGACTTGACCGACTTGCAAAAACTACAGTTTGTTAACAAGAAATTTGTGGAGTGGTTGAAAAACGAGTTTTAATGACTGCAACCTAAGTGTATGTAAACTTCCGACTTCAACTGTACCTGGAGAAGGCAAGACACTGCTCTGTAAACACACCATCATCAATAAAGAGCTGGATCTGATTACAATACACAGAGAGAGGACGAGAGAGATAATTAGTGTTAGGGTTAGAATTAGGGTTAGAAACTAGCGTTAGTTTTAGGGTTAGGTTTGGGGGTTAAGGTTAGGTTTTTGGGTTAGGGTACTGCTTAGGGGTTAGGGAAAATAGGATTTTGAATGGGACTGAATTGTGTGTCCCCACAAGGTTAGTTGTACAAGACTGTGTGTGTGTGTGCTTGCATGTGTGTCAAATGCACACATAGTATTTATTGTGCACTAGCACAAGATCATATGTGCACATCGTGATATTTGTGCACAGGGCCACAATCATGCTCATGCATTTGTTTACACAGGAAATTTGAACTGTCAGTCAGAGTGAGTGACGCAATTAATCCACTGAGGTAAACAAGTTCTGAGGTTGACATCTGCCTCCAATCCCTCTTTTTATCTCAGGTGATAGGTTGCCAGCAGACATTTCACACAATACCATCACACACAGAGCTATGATTCACAGGGAAATATCCCTGTCTTCTCACTCCATTATGCACCAATAAAACAACATCTATTCAAAGCTGAATTAAAGAGTTGCTGTATTGCCAAAATGAGAAAGGCTTTAAAGCGCCAGCTGCAGCCGAAATCTGCTGTGATAAAGGTGTAATGACATTCCCTCGTGGCAAAATGGATTTTCTGGAAGGATATTAAAGGAGACTATTACCGTCAATCACTCATCCTACTAACTGATAATGTCTCTTTGATAAATAGACTTAAGGTCATAGATTCACGTTATCATAATATAGACCTACACTGTTGCTGTACGTCAGCCATCGTGTATTAGTTCTGCCACTCCCAAAAGATTTGTGTTTAGGTCACCATCACTTATACAATACACAGCAAATGAAGTGGTCAAGACACCCAGCAGGTTATTACTGTTGTGTTCAGTCCTTAGATCAGCCCCTTCCCAGTGTGAATGTGATGTGCATAGAGAGACATGTTTCATGAAGCCCGTAGTCTGCCCTGTGTGGACCAAGATGCAGGTGAAATCATGATACATAACAGAAAATCACTCTAATTTGTATTTCGCTATAGAAGGTAACATGAAAGTAAGCCAGCCTACTTACAGTAGAGATGGAAAAACATTTCCATTCCCTCCCTTAGTCCACAGAGCATTGGCTTTCTTTTGATAACAGAGTCCGGTTTGCACACTTGCTGAGGGTAAACACATTTTGACTAAAACGTTTAAGGCAAACACTTTTAGCAGGTACAAAGACTCAAAATATACTGTAGCAGGATTTCCACTGTGTGCTACTGTATGAAATCATAGGGAATCCAGCTTGGTTCTGCTTATGATAAGGGCCAATTGTATCAGTTAATTAAAAATCAACAATCATGTGACAATAGCCAGGGGGAAAGTACAGCCGGAAAACCTTTTTAATGCTTGGACTGCTCCGCCTTAACCTAAACCCGCGCAATGGCATTGTTTTACTGGGCGATTTCCTCAATGAATGATAACTGATACAGTGCATTCGGGAAAGTATCCAGGCTTTTTTCACATTTTGTTACGTTACATCCTTATTCTAACATGGATTAAATTGAAGAAAAATACCCCATAATGACAAAGTGAAAAAAGCTTTTTAGACATTTTAGCAAATGTATAAAAACGTAAAACAGAAATACCTTATTTACATAAGTATTCAGACCCTTTGCAATGAGACTTGAAAATGAGCTCAGGTGCATCCTGTTTCCATTGATCATCCTTGAGATGTTTCTACAACTTGATTGAAGGCCAGGTATGGTTAGACATGATTTGGAAAGGCACACCTGTCTATATATATAGGTCCCACAGTTGACAGTGCATGTCAGTGCAAAAACCAAACCATGAGGTCGAAAGAATTGGGGAAGTGTACCAAAACTGGGGAAGTGTACCAAAACATTTCTGCGGCATTGAAGGTCCCAAGAACATAGAGGCCTGCTTGGGTGGCCCAGCCATAGCCGGACTTAAACACCTCTGGAGAGACCTGAAAATAGCTGTGCAGCGACACTCCCCATCCAACCCGACACCAGAGCTTGAGAGTGTCTGCAGAGAAGAATGGGAGAAACTCCCCAAACACAGGTGTGTCAAGCTTGTAGTGTCATTCCCAAGAAGACTCGAGGCTGTAATTGCTGCCAAAGGTGCTTCAACAAAGTACTCAGTAAAGGGTCTAAAAACGTATGTAAATGTGATATTTAAGTAGTTTATTAAATGTATTCTAAAAAAACGCTTTTGGCTTTGTCATTGTGGGGTATTGTGTGTAGATTGATGAGGAAAAAAACAACAATTTTATATATTTTAGAATAAGGCTGTAATGTAACAAAATATGGGAAAAGTCAACGGGTCTGATTACTTTACGAATGCAGTGTATAATGGGTACATTTTCTTATTTTCTGAATATAAGGATATGACTCCATGCCAACAAGAGGGAGTCTACAGAATGTATATATGTGTGAGAGAGTGAGTGAGTGAGAGAAAGAGCAAGAGAGCGACAGAGAGAGAAAATTGAATATAAGTGGAAAGAACAAGGGGAAAAACATCCCCCACCATGCATTTACTGTCCATTTAAAATCCCCTCTTATCCTCTATTCGGACATGAAGTATATATTCATACCATTACTTCACACAAGACACTCTCCTCTCTACAGTCAGATGATCTCATGATACCCTCTTTCTAACCTCGTAGCAGTGAGGGGTAACCTACACCCCAGAGAATCAAGGTGTGTCTTTAGCAGTGTTGGGCAGTAGTGAACTACATGTAGTTCAGCTAGAAATGCAACTACCTCTTGCAGTAGCTTGGTGGTAGTTGAACTAAATTAAATGTGTGGTACTGTTTTTAGTAGCGGTGTAGCTAACTACTGGAACAACACTAGTTTTTTTGCAAAAATAAAATATGGGTGAAGTACGCAATAATTTCCTTTATTTTTCAGCATTAGACCAGCCTAATTCTTACTTAAACCATAGTTTTGTGGTTAATAGGCTACGTTACACATTCTGTTAACATCTGACTCCAGAGTGATCTGTTCTTGCAATTGGTAGTCTATGACAGTGGACTACTAAGTAACTTTAGTTGAGTAAACTATATTTTTCTTAAGGGTAGCTTTAGTGTATTTTAACTTCTTCCAGTGTAAAGTAATTGGTAGCTTGGTAAACTATATTTTCTGAGTAGCTTCCCCAACACTGGTTATAGCATTGTTAGGCCATGGCATGACTAGACTGTACCCGCTTCATTGTGACTTTGTCTAAGGTTTTCTGTCATAATGCAGCTGCACTAAACTGTACTCAGAATCATCCTGACACTCATATTCCCCTCAGGTTGAGTTCCACTACAGTACATGTCCTGAGCAACAGACTATGTTTACCTACTGTAGCCCTGCCACTCTCTAGACGAAGGACTCTTCAAGGGCACGCAAGATGGAACTCAAACCCTGGAAACATGAACTGCTGGATTAGATAATACTTCCACATGTAATTATTCTAATAGAATGAAGTGAAAGATCTAACATGTGTAACTGGGTCAGGTTGTAAATTCCATTCTATGCTTGTATGTTAATTTCTTTGTTTTTATCCTCACAGGTATTATTCTCCCAAAACAGTGGTTTATCTCCACCAAACATGACCTCAGCAAAAACAACATTATCTAACAGAGGCAGCCAGTGAAAATACATGTTTTGGGAAAAGCTTAGGAGATTAACTAACCACCTCTGCCCTTTACTGAGTAGAAGTCTGGTGCTGTAATTCCCCACCTGAATGTCAGTGGCATAACAGACATACATCACCTGCCTTAGCCAGGAGTTATTGGCACATTAACCTTTAGACGGTGTGAATATTCCAACCCCCCAAAATCTCAAATTCTCACTAAATCTGAATGCTACAGGAGTGTTTAACGTTTTTTTTTTTTTAACAGTTTACTGACTTAAAGCAGAAGCAGGACTATTTACTTTGGAAGCAGGCCAAGCCAGAAGAGACAGGGATGTGGAGCAGAACATAACAGAGAACAGCGTTCTAAACTAAACCAGGATAAGAACCTGGGGCTGGTGTGTGATCTTCTCTCTTATCATGACCCTGAAAGTTTGCTTCAGACTGCTTTCTAATATCTGTTCTATCTCCTTATGTACGGTTATGATAGGTTCCATGTGATTTTACTCAAGTATTATTTTTAATATACAGTGGAAATATATCCGGAAGAAATGGAAGCCATTGGAGCAAAAAGTGGAGTATTTTGAATTCAATTTGAGTATTTGGAATTCAATTTGAGCAAACTGACCCCTGTTTCTGTACAGCTATATTTTTGCTACAGTTATTTCTCTCGGTAGGGGTGACTGCCTTCTATTGCTGTTCAATTCACTGTACCAGTCACCTATGTAACATGTCTATTGTTATTACATCAATAGCTATTTCATTGATTAAGCCATTTACCAACAGCAGTCCCCCTTCTCCTAGTATGACGGTGGTATTGAATGGAAAAATAATATAATTAACTGTGACAAAGACAGGTTTCCTGTACAGCAGTCATGAGCAAAGTTCCTTTAGAGTGCAGCAGCGCATGAAGGATTTTGCTGTGCGTTTCCTCACATGCTCCCCTGTGACCCCTCGCGTGGCGATTAATTCATTCTCCCTGAGCAACACCTTCTTGCTGATACAGCAATCTTTTCCCCCCACTTCAACAGCGATCTGCAGATGGTGTTTTAAATGACCTGCAAGTCCCGGTATCTTGTCTCTCGTTGTTAGGAGTGAAACTCGGGGCATTGAGGGAATGGTGGTAACTACCGGAATAAATTGGTGAACACACTTTGTCCCTTTAAACATTCACTGCACACGCAGCTCAGGTGCATCGAGGGTGCTACTTCTCACTAAAACAGAAATAATGAAGGGTTTTAAGTGCGGCCATACACTATTCATGACATACATATTATATATATATTATTATTATATATATATATATATATTTCTCACATCAGATCATCAACCAACCTGCACCACTCCTCACAGGAACACCTGTATGGCCAATTAGCCTGGTTTGGCATTGGCTTTTCAGTGTATTTCTATAGGCCAGGGGTATTCAACTCTTACACTACGAGGTCCAGAGCCTGCTGGTTTTCTGTTCTACCTGATAATTAATTGCACCCACCTGATGTCCCGGGTCTAAATCAGTCCCTGATTAGAGGTGAACAATGAAAAAACACAGTGGAACTGGCTTTGAGGTCCAAGGTTGAGTTTGTGAGCTATAGGCTATGGTAACATTGAAACATTGTTTTGCAGTTATGTCAAGTAAAGTGTTTCCCTTTATGTGTCCTGTGAACTATGTCTGACTTACCCTATGCTCTTATAAAAAAGATTTCCAAAAGGGTTCTTTGCGGAGAGATAGGTTTCTACTAAGTACCTTTTTGATCTGAAGAACCCCTTTTGGAAGACAAGGGTTATTTGTAAGGCAAAGGAATCTACCTAAAACCTTTAACATCCTAAGAACTGTTTTTGAAAGAAGGGGTCTGATGATTCTTTAGAAGGCAATAAAAATGATTTGGAAGGCAAGACGGGTTCTACATAGAATCATATCATATTTCCCAATTTTCAGAATTGTTTGTTTTAATATCTGTTTTTGCATGTAGAGTTGAAGTCGGAAGTTACACCATACACCTTAGCCAAATACATTTAAACTCAGTTTTTCACAACTCCTGACATTTAATCCCAGTAAAAATTTCCTGTCTTAGGTCAGTTAGGATCACCACTTTATTTTAAAAATGTGAAATGTCAGAATAATAGTAGAGAGAATGATTTATTTCATATTTGATTTCTTTCATCACATTCCCAGTGGGTTAGACGTTTACATACACTCAATTAGTATTTGGTAGCATTGCCTTTAAAGTGTTTAACTTGGATCAAACGTTTCGGGTAGCCTTTCACAAGCTTCCCACAATAAATTGGGTGAATTTTGGCCCATTCCTCCTGACAGACCTGGTGTAACTGAATCAGGTTTGTAGGCCTCCTTGCTCGCACACGCTTTTTCAGTTCTGCCCACAAATGTTCTATAGGATTGAGGTCAGGGCTTTGTGATGGCCACTCCAATACCTTGACTTTGTTGTCCTTAAGCCATTTTGCCACAACTTTGGAATTATGCTTGGGGTCATTGTCCATTTGGAAGACCCATTTACGACCAAGCTTTAACTTCCTGACTGATATCTTGAGATGTTGCTTCAATATATCCACATAATATTTCTGCCTCAGGATGCCATCTATTTTGTGAAGTGCACCAGTCCCTCCTGCAGCAAAGCACCCCCACAACATGATGCTGCCACTCCTGTGCTTCATGGTTGGGATGGTGTTCTTCAGCTTGCAAGCCTCCCCCTTTTTCCTCTAACCATAACAATGGTCATTATGGCCAAAAAGTTACATTTTTGTTTCATCAGACCAGAGGACATTTCTCCAAAAAGTACGATCTTTGTCCCCATGTGCAGTTGCAAACAGTCTGGCTTTTTTATGGCGGTTTTGGAGCCTTTCAGGTTATGTCAATATAGGACTCGTTTTACTGTGGATATAGATACTTTTGTACCTGTTTCCTCCAGCATCTTCACAAGGTCCTTTGCTGTTGTTCTGGGATTGATTTGCACTTTTCGCACCAAAGTACGTTCATCTCTAGGAGACAGAACACATCTCCTTCCGGAGCAGTATGACGGCTGCATGGTCCCATGGGTTTTATACTTGCATACTATTGTTTGTACAGATGAATGTGGTACCTTCAGGCGTTTGGAAATTGCTCCCAAGGATGAACCAGACTTGTGGAGGTCTACAATTTTTTCCCCGGAGGTCTTGGCTGATTTCTTTTGATTTTCCCATGATGTCAAGCAAAGAGGCACTAAGTTTGAAGGTAGGCCTTGCAATACACCCACAGGTACACCTCCAATTGACTCTAATTATGTCAATTAGCCTACCAGAAGCTTCTAAAGCCATTACATTATTTTCTGGAATTGTCCAAGCTGTTTAAAGGCACAGTCAACTTAGTATAAGTTAACTTCTGACCCACTGGAATTGTGATATAGTGAAATAATCTGTCAGTATATAATTGTTGGAAAAATTACGGTAGATGTCCTAACCGACTTGCCAAAACTGTAGTTTGATAACAAGAAATTTGTGGAGTGGTTGAAAAACTAGTTTTAATGACTCCAACCTAAGTGTATGTAAACTTCCGACTTCAACTGTACATTGATTGACTGATTGATTGATACATTCTTCGAAACAAATCCATTCTGTTAGTATTTGTACTTATTGCACCCGTTACTGAGATGGTTGTTCCAGTTTGAGATCATCTCAGTAGTCATTCTGAATGCAGGTTGCAGGAGCAAAACAATCTACTTGTTGGATATCCTAACTCTGGCTGGATTCCAATAGGAATTAAACATCACTTTGCAAGCTAGCAGAGTGTGACTTGCAGGTCTGAATTGACCTTTAAACCAAGAGTTTCCTAACATTACTGTGTTAGGGTATAACTGGGCTCTCAAAGAAAAGCCTTATGATGTATGTAAATAATTGAATTTTAAAGGCTAATAAGACTGGTGGAACTGTTCATAGAGATTTCTGGGAAGAACCTTTAGATGATGAAATGGTTCTTGGTAGAACTCTTCACAGGGGGTTCTAGGCAGAACCCTTCAGAATGGTTCTAGGTAGAATCATATACTGAGGGTTCTATGAAGAACCCTAAATACAGGTTTTTTTGGAGAACCCTCTGCTACCCAGCACCAAAAAGGGTTCCCCTATGGGGACAAACTGATGAAACCTATATGGTTCTACTTAGCAACCTTTTTTTCTGAGAGTGTAGGCTACAAGTGGGCCTACTAGGTTTCCAAAGAACTAATGATGAAAAGCAATTCTAATGGAGAACAAGCCCTTACTATGGAAGTACTGCATCAAACAACACTCTATGCTGTAGGCACAGAAAGCAGAGAGTACTTTAACACCACATATGGAAAACCCCAAAGCTATAATTTCAGTGTTGTTTGAATAAGAAACTAAGAGAGAAAGAGAGAAAATGGTGTTTATGACAGATATGGGAATTGAGGTTGTTGGCAGACATGCATCTCTGTGGTCAGTGGGAGAATCTTAGTGGATGAGGGTACTGCTTATAGAGTGTTGTGTGAGGTGCTGGAGATAGAAGTGGTGAAATGGCCCCGGGCCTGTGGTACATTTTTCTCCTGGGCTCCCAAAGGCTCCGGCCCAGAAAGCTATAGCACACAGACAACCAGTCTCCCTGACTTTCTCTCTCTCCCTTTACTTACCCACTCTTTCTTTAGATCTCTCCTTCACTTTCTCTCCACACAGAAAGTCTGTGAAATAACTTGATGGAAGTAAGACAAGGTTGAATTCAACCACCGGGACAACAATGAGGTTAGTATTATAAATGTGCCTCAAAAGAGAGCCTGACAAAAAAGTAATAAGCACTTGATTACACTAAAATGTGTGTGTTTTGGATAATGTGTTGCATGAATAATATTTTCCTGAACTCAAGATAATTTGACTTTCCTTAAATGTAGGTTTGGTGCCAAAATGGTTTGGAAATCCTATGGAATCATTATTTAGTACACACTTTTGGGTGTTCCCAATTACATTTTGGGGCTCCCGAGTGGCACAGCGATCTAAGGCACTGCATCTCAGTGCTAGAGCCAACACTACAGACCCTGGTTTGATTCCAGGCTATATCACAACCAGCCGTGATTGGGAGTCCCCTTGGGCGGCGCACAATTGGCCCAGCGTAGTCTGGGTTAGGGTTCGGCAGGCCGTCATTGTAAATAAGAATTTGTTCTTAACGGACTTGCCTAGTTAAATAAAAGGTCAAATAAAAATAAAAACATTCCCAAAACATAATCCCTAGATTTCAGAACAACAGGAAAGAGGAGATTACCCTCTATGGGGGCCCCACACATATACGGAGTACTGAAATACAATATCTATTCTATCCGTCTGAGGCCAGGTACCTTTGTATTGCTTGAACTTCAGTGACTCAAATAGACTGAAACATCATTCCAGCTACTCCTAATAACAGGCCTGGTTGTGCTGGTGTGAAAGCTGTGAAACTTTATCTGGGAGCCATGGTAAACACAGGTTTATATGTTGTAATCCCTGATCATTTGGAACTCAGGGGCCTCCTTCTCACTCTCTCTGAACCCCTTTAGGGGTGGCTCTGGGCGACAGGGCCCATACGGATAGGTTCGCCCAGGGCCCTGGCCACAGCCCTGAGCCGATTACCTCTTAAGCTTCTTTTGGCAAGTTGGGACAATAGAGTTAAAGCTGTGGAGCCTTTAAACAGGCTCTGGATAACTGCTCTGACTGAGCTGATCCACTCTCACACATTCCAGGAGTGACCTTCCACCCTCAGAACATCAAGCCTCTTAAAACCACCACCATCAGGTGGCTGAAAGATGGCCAGTGGGTAGGCTGGGGAAAAGTCTCACTGGACTGTTAGCCATCAGCTGCTAGCCTGGCCAGTGTGTACTAATCCACTCACACCCTGGGACCTTGCTCTTTACTACATGGCTTGACTTCCCTTCCGTATGAATGGTGCAGTAATACAACACAATCATTAGGTGAGTCTGTTACAGGAGGTAGTAACGTTGGTGATATCTGGATTACTAGAGTAAAGGTTGGTATTTGTTGGGTGCCATTCTCTGTAGCTCTGCTCTTCAGAGAAGGGAACAATCAACACAGTCGATAAGTAACAAAAAAACACATGTAAATAGATTTTTCAATGCCGCCTGCAATCAAGCACTTATTTATCCTGTGTGTACCTTCAAGATAACAAATAGAATCCCAATCAGGTACTCCAAAGATGATCATCCGACATCAGTAACATTCACAATTTAGTGCTTTGTGCAGCATATCTACAATAAAGTGATTGCACTCTTGTCTTTTTTGTCTGTCTGATAATGCGTTCATTTTCTCATTGGTCCATAGGGTACATTAATTTGCTCGATTAGGTTTAATGAATAATGAATACATGATAATTATTTCAATGTTATTTCCAATCCTGGTAAACAGGCACACAAGCTATGCCACTTGAGAAGAGGTTAATCTGTACAAAGCCATACTCTCTCTAAATGGCACAGATGATGCTAGAATGCATTTAGCTGTTTGCTGTTTTCTGCTTTCTTGTTCCATTCTCTGGATGAATCTCATCCTGTTCATGCCTATATAGGGGAACTGATGCATTCTGGATTGTTCTACCAGGAATTGGAGTTTGGGTAAGGACAGCACTGCCTGTAAACCACACAAAGTGTCACTTTGACAGGAACAGAGCTCGTCACCCGTCCCCATGGGTACTCACTCAACCACAAACTGAGGCTGTGTGTGTGTTTGTGGGCCTGGGGGGGGGGGGGGGGGGGGGTTAGCCAGCAACATAAATCTAACTTGATTGAACAGGGGGAGTAGGAAAAAAGGAGGGCACCTCCCTCTGAGGGCAAGCAAGTCAAGCGAGGGTGACAGATTTTAGCAGCCTGTGTCTGCTTGCTCCGACACACACACTTGACTTCCTCCCACAAGAGTTCCTCTTTCATAAGGATCAGGCCACAGGGTAGAGCAGGAGGACTGCACTGCAGCAGCAGCCTCAGCAGCAGAGACACAACCGTAGAGTCCATGTGACAGTGCTCGGCGTCAGCCCACAGCCTCCACAACTAAACACACCGCACCATCTGATACACAGAGCACACAGCTTCTCTAATACCACAGTAGTCCAATAGTACTGCTATTGGAGAAATAATTCAAAGAATCCTATACTGCTTCTGTGGGAAGATGGACAGGAAGACAGGAGGCAGAAAGTCTGACTGGTCCAATGCTATATTATCTCTCCCTATCTACCTAGTCCTTTCACAGTCCACTTCACTCTCCCTTTCTCTCTCTGTCAACTCCACTCTGCAGTTCTGTCCATCTCCCTTCCTCCTGCCATGGGTTCCCGTCATCCCCACCTTAAACCCTTCCATGGTAAAAAGGGACACTCGTTTTAATAGCTTTTTGCTAAGATTCCATCTCTGTCCATTTTCCCCTCTTCTCCCCAAAACAGTGCCCTCCATTTCATTCAACAGCCTGGTGAGATGGCTGGAATTGCTTTCACTTACCAGGGGCTCCCCAAAGTTCAGCAGCATCTTAATGAAAGTCCAGGGAGGCCAGGTACTGAAGCAATCTGTGATGGGTTTTTGCCAGGCAAAGCAACTTGCTTTCCGTTGTCCCAGGTAATTGCCCTGATCTCAAATAATCCTCCTGGATTGAAAAGGGGAAAGAATCCTTGTATGTATGTTTGTGTTTTGGAAATTAGAAATTAAAGACAGATTAGGAAACTAGAGGAAAGTAAATAGAGAAAGCGGGAAAATATTGTGTAGTGTGTATGTACGCACACGTAATAAGCAAGCTGAAACAATTAGAGAAGAACACAAGGGCACAACGTAACCCTCATTTTGTGCAAACAGTCCAGTAGTAAGAAAACGGGCACAATTACCTTCCATGTAGCCACTGGGCCTGAGACGTGTTTATCATCAGAATAGGTGCTGTAGATGTACAAACACAGCATCCCTTAACAGTGGGCTGAATGGAGTCATTTCCCCTCTGGCTTTTAGTTTCTGGTCGCTCTGCTTGCAGACACCATTGAGCTCCATGACCACAGGGGAAGGACTGCGCTGGCAGTTCAGCATGCTGGGACCGTGGCCAAGGAGCTATGTTTTATTGGCTGTAATAGCTTCCTCCCGGCAGACAGCTGGCTAAGGGAGTGTGTGTGTGTGTGTGTGTGTGTGTGTGTGTGTGTGTGTGTGTGTGTGTGTGTGTGTGTGTGTGTGTGTGTGTGTGTGTGTGTGTGTGTGTGTGTGTGTGTGTGTCATTAGTTACGTGTACAAGGGTTAGGGAGAAAAATTACAGTGGGTGTGTTTAGGGGAAAAATGTAATATATGTCACTGATGACTGGGAAGGCAAGACTCTTGTTGCCATAGATTTTGTAAATGGCCTTTCTGATTGAAGGGCCTATCCCCTCACATCTGTGTAAATCAGAAGGGTTGGGCATCCTGCCAGAGACGTGTCTGTCCAGTGATATAAACCTGACTGAGCTCTTCACAGAGACTACACAGCCACTGTCACTCACTGAGCTCCAACAAAAGTCACAGATTTACGGATGCATACATCCATACAGCACAAACACATTGCCCAAAAGTACAAGCATACTGCACACCTACCCCAAACAAACTGCAAACACAATTGCAAATGCAAACACATTCATACTGTATCTCATACACAAACCAACACATTCAGAGAAAGTGAGTGAGTGAGTGAGTGAGTGAGTGAGTGAGTGAGTGAGTGTTTTAGGGGTTTCATAATTTTTGAAAAGATTGTTGAAATGAAATCTGTGTTGGTTTTTACTGCTTGTCTTGGGTCCAACAGCATAAAATGTGCTAGATATTTTAGGTCTGTGGAACTTAGCTCTTTTGCTCGTCTCCTGCTATACGCTATTCCCGTCAAAAAAATGAGAGCAGCACACTTCTTGCTACTTGCTAAGTTTTTTTTAAACATATTGATGGATTTTTTTAAACAACTTTTTAGTTTTTCTTCTCTTCTGATTAGACACACTAAAGGTATTCTGAGTTATCACTCAATAAATGTGGAGAAAGTGTGAAACCAGATAAGAATATATTCAATGACCTTTGACAATGAGGTTGAATTAGTCAAAACGTGCTTAACAGCGGTCATGGAGAAGGTTTTGTAAAAAGGTCACCATTGGTTTGATTTACGTGCTTGTTAAGAACCAATGAAGTGCTGAGGCTACATTAACAGAGCTTGTGGATACTTTGTCAATCACATCCTGGTAGGGGAGAAGACACTAGGTCAAATCTTATTCCTTTTTGCTGGAGTACAAAAATCTGATTTCTTTCATATCTAATACGTAATAGTAACGACTGTAACTAAAAGTTGGTAAAGAAAGTAGAGTGTCAGTCAGTTGTCAGTTGATACATGGTCCTGTATGGCTCAGTTGGTAAAGCACGGCGCTTACAATGCCAGGGTTGTGGGTTTGACTCCCTGAGGCCACCCATATGTAAAATGGATGCACACATGACTAAGTCGCTTGGGATAAAAGCATATATTGTTTGTATTATTTGATGTGTCCTGTCACAGAGAATTCACTCTCTCTGACTGTGAGGAGAAAGGAAATTATGGATGCTTGTCATCCCTGATCACAGCCTCACATAACTGGAAAGTTCCAAATTCAATACTTTTCTCCCTCGTCCATATCCATGGTAGTATGCTGGAAAATGTGCTAAAAAGCAACATAACAAACCTGGGGGCTGAAAACTGTCTGCACGTCCAGAATAAGCACCAAATCCACCGCAGCTAACGAGCAATGTAATAGCCATTTCTAAAATACTCAAACACTAGCCTGACCTCAATAAGGAGAGAGGGAACTGAAAAAAAGAGGGGTCGCAAAAATAAGCAGTTTAACGAGGAAAAGACAGAATACATTCTTGCTCAATGGACAGAGACAGGAGGACAATGGACAGAGTCAGGTGTTGCAAAAACGTGTGAGACTGTCACGACTTCTGCCGAAGTCGATGCCTCTCCTTGTTCGGGCGGTGTTCGGCGGTCGACGTTGCCGGTCTTCCAGCCATTGCCGATCCATTTTTCATTTGTTTTGTCTCGTTTTCCCACACACCTGGTTCTCATTTCCCTCATTATGTGTTGTGTATTTAACACTCTGTTTCCCCCATGTCTTTGTGTGGTATTGTTATTTCGGTTTTCATGTATGCGCACGTTAGGCTGGTTGCGCTGGGTTATGTTCAACCCGTATTTATATTTCGTGTTCGTTTGTGCAGTGTGTTTTTGGTTCACCAAATAAAAGGCTCCAGTTTGCTACCAAATATCTGCTCTCCTGCACCTGACTTCCTACAGCCCTTCACGCATACCTTGACAGAGACTGCACACTCTTCGTGCCTCATCCGCTTTTAATCAACCTCTCTCTCTCTCTCTCTCCTTCCTTCCTGTTCTCTTAAACTTGATCTTTCTCTGCCTGCTTTCCAAGAAAGATGTGTCACCAGAGCTGGCCTTAGAACTGCTCCTGTGATGTAAGGCATGGGTTGCATTAGGGTGGGTGCTGTATAGTCAACCATTAACGCTGGGTTACAGAGAGTAGGCTACATACACACACTTTCAATTACCAACGGTGTGGCACCAAGACCAGGCTTTGTGGAATCTAGCGCCGACTATGTCAATTCGCCCAAAGTCAATATTCAATTATGAAACGCCCACCTAGTACCTATGTTTTTCCTCTGTAGTTGCGTTTGATTAACGTATGGATTTTAGCTAACAAAGAACGGTATGCAACTACAGAGGCCAAACATACTGTCGGTACAAAGTGGGCGCTTCCTAATTAAAAACCTTTTAAGTATTGACCTTCGAGAATCGGAGCTGGTTGGAGCTAGATTCCACAAAGCCTGGTCTTGGTTGGTGAAGTTATTCAGAAACTTCCTTCAACATGGAGTAGAGTTTAGTACGTTACCTAACCCCTAACCTAAACCTAACCTTAACCACAAACCACAAACCCTAACTCCTATACCTAACTCTAATTTTAACCCTAATTGTAACCCTAACCCTACATTTAAAATAGCCTTTTTCCTTGTGTCCCCACTTGTCCGAATTTTCCTTGTTTTACTATCCTTGTGAAGACATCTTAGAAGATTTCTTCAAAAACACACACACTAAACACCTCCATTATCACAGAGGGGCATACACTTAAGTTATTTGCCATGCTTTTAGGTTTCCACAATCCTCCCCCTCTTTTTGGTTGCCTTTCACCATCTGTCTTCCCTGGTGGGATAATCCTCCTGAAACATCCGTTATACTTGCTTATGGAGCCATACGCCCAGAGAGAGAGACTCCTTAGGTGGCTGGCACACTGCCTGCCCTTAAATACAGTACCTGCTCTTCCACTAATAATTCCCCATTATGTCAGCTAATGCTCCTGTGTCAGTGACCAGGGAACAGATGAAGCAAGAACCTGGGAGGAGTAATGTCCCTTCTTGCTGCAAGGGAGAGGGTCCAGACCTTATACAGACCTCATTAAATGTGATTTGATATACAGTAGTACATGGGCAAATCTGAGGCCCATTTTCTCAACCAACTCACACAGTGTTTAGTGGTTGTGAAAAGGCCCTTGATGTCTGGTGGTGCATTTGACATTCAGAAAAAGCAATGTCTGTCTTTGTCTCTGACTCTGTGGGAGAGCTATTTTGTTTCAAAATACTGCGTGAAATGAAGCGTAATTGAATTTTTTTTCATAAAATATAACGCATTAGTATTCTGTAATAATCACCACATTCAAACATTACTAAAGGAGCCCACATCATGCCTGCTGTGTAGCATGCTGGTGGCAGTTGGCAATCACTGCTTACCCAGCATATTAATAAGTCTAAAAAATACCAAAAAGAAGAAAAAAAACTGACGTTGCCTTATGCTAGAAACAAAGAACCCTTTCTTCAAAATGCCCATTTGCCTTTTTTCTTCAAACACAATCATCTATTTCTAAAATTAAAGCCATCAAATTCTGTTCGTTATGTAAATTGCAAAGGGAGGTTGGGTGGTTCAGCTCTTCAGAATGCTTTTGTCTCTACTTGTGTTTCCAATTTTTCACTGCAGATAAACATCAGCTCCAAAGACACGTTCATGATCTCCTAGATGGTCTTTGTTTTGTATTGCTGTCAACTGCAGCAAAGCAAGGTGCACACTGACAAAAATAAGTCAGGGAAACAAAGTAGGCTTCCGTCTATAATTCCACACACTAACTTGGTGTTGTTTGCTCTTGGGCGTACAATCAAGACAGCTCAACTCTTCTAACCAGGTTTTTACACAACATCATGCAGTGGAGGTTTAAGTGATAGAGTAAGTGCTCAAACCCTTGGTTAGGTTACAGCCAGCACCATCTAGCCCAAGATCATGCATTTGTAGCACAGACCTCTCCTCATCAATAATAACTCATGTCACACATGATTATAAGCAGGAAGCAGTGCCCATGATGAGGTCAGCTGTCAGGTAAATTAGTAATGACAGGACTATAATGAACATGTATTAAACATGAAATGACAAGTGATGTTGCACGTAGAGGGGCAGGGCGGTGTGCTTCTGCACGTCTGTCAATCCATTTTCAACATTGATGTGATATCTATCCTTGAGGGAATTTAATTGAATCTGATGTTGTTAAATCAACCTTGACAACAAGGTAATTGCGACCCCAATATCTTCCCTATTACTCACTGATCACCTAGTGCCCAAACAGTCAAATCACCCTATTGCCTTGAGGATTTGCAGTAGGATAAGAAATGCATCAAAGATTGGGCTGTTAATTCATGTGTTTAATGTGCAGATGTCTGTCTTCTCCTGTGTTGTTCCATACACAGACTGATAAGAGACATCAACAACATGCCAGAATTCTCTCTCTCTCTCGCTCTCAAGTCAAAATAAGTACACTCCTGAGGTCATAAACACAAGACAAAGCGTATAAGGCTGTAACAGGGATCTAAAATGGCCGCTCAGGAAGATTCACGAGGTACGTAACAGCTTTATGGCATTGTTTCCTGGGTATAAAAAGGAAATAAGGGCTGCAACTTCGATGCACATATTAAAATAATGAGGCTGTGAATCAGGAGGGAAGGAACTGGGAGGCAGAGTGAGTCCATCTTTTCACACCCACAGGGTCCCTATCCTTACAAGACATGCATGCTGAAAATCACATGATCAGCATAATTTGCCACCAAACAGTGATGAACAAGCATTTCATTCCTATTCATCTACATTATTAGACATCTGAATGAAACAGTCAAAGACAAAACTACAGAGTGGCCCTCCACTAGCACCTGGATAGACTCTCACCCGGATGGGAACACTTTGACACATTGATTCCATACATCACCTGCCAAAGGAAATCATTTCAGAAATGTACAGTTCTGTCCTTTTTCTGCTTGTTCTATTGGGACGCAAGCATACGTGAATATCCAACAGGACTGAGCAGCGCCAGAAAGTTACTTCTCAAGGGGAACGTCTGACTTGGTCTACACCAGGCTTTGCATCACAAGTTGCTGAACCCTCTCTTTTCCCCACTAGGCTGGCCCTGCTGCCCAGATTGACAGCCAGTCTAACTATGCTGCTCACTCCAGTAAAAAGGACAGAAGGAAGGCACAGAATGAGAGGGCTGTTGCCTTCTCTTTTTTAAGTATTGCTGCATCTTAACAATCAATACCTAATTACCTGAAAAAAGGGGAAGGGCAGGGTCATTACCAACTGTGTCACGCCATCACCTGCCTGTCCACATTCCTACACTTTTTCCCCCTTGTTCAAACTTTTCCTCCCTCAGTTTCTACCTTAAACCTTCTGTCCCTTGCTTTCTCTCATTACTATGGGAGAGGAGATGGGCATGCAGAACAGAGAACACCACAGATAGAATATGAGAACAGAACAGTGCCTGAACAGTCCTGAAAAGCAGCCAAGCAAATTCTGCTGTATAATGTGCTCTGGAAGGCTCCTACTTTCTGTTTTATGGCACTTGCAGATACACACAGATAGTCACATGGACATCCACATAGCAAGGCATAATGTGACCTATGACCCTTGTGGACCAAGATTAGCGTGGCATTAGAGATGAGGTGCCTCTGTCTTGAAGGGTGCCTCTAGAGAAAGGACAGAAATAAGATGCTATGAAACACCGATGTATTTAGACAAGAGTGAGAGAGAGACAGCACTCGACCTCACCCTACTAGAATCAAGTCAAATGTCTACTGTTTGCAGATGATCTGGTGCTTCTGTCACTAACCAAGGAGGGCCAACAGCAGCACCTAGATCTTATGCACAGATTCTGGTCACAGTAAATCTCAGTAAGACAAAAAAGGTCCAGTCACCAGGATCACAAATACAAAATTCCTAGAGCACACAAAAAACTATACATACATCAGCGCCACAGGTAACTTCCACAAAGCTGTGAACGAACTGAGAGACAAGGCAAGAAGGGCATTCTATACCATCAAAAAGAACATACAATTTGACAGACCAATTAGGATCTGGTTAAAAATACTTGAATCAGTTATAGAACCCATTGCCCTTTATGGTTGTGAGGTCTGGGGTCCGCTCGCCAACCAAGAATTTACAAAATGGGACAAACGTAAAACACCAAATAATGCATGCAGAGCAGAATTAGGCCGATACCCGCTAATGATCAAAATCCAGAAAAGAGACGTTAAATTCTACAACCACCTAAAATGAAGCGATTACCAAACCTTCCATAACAAAGCCATCACCTATAGAGAGCTGAACCTGGAGAACAGTCCCCTCAGCAATCTGGTCCTGGGGCTCTGTTCACAAACACAAACACACCCCACAGAGCCCCCGGACAGCAACACAATTAGACCCAACCAAATCATGATAAAACAAAGAGATAATTATTTCCAGTGTGTCAAGTAATTAACAAAAAAACAGAGCAAACTAGAATGCTATTTGGCCCGAAAACAGAGAGTGGCAGAATACCTGACCACTGGGACTGACCCACACTTAAGGAAAGCTTCAACTATGTACAGACTCAGCGAACATAGGTAGCCTTGCTATTGAGAAAGGCCACCATAGGCAGACCTGGCTCTCAAGAGAAGACAGGCTATGTGCACACTGCCCACAAAATGAGGTGGAATCTGAGATGCAAACTGAGCTGCACTTCCTAACCTCCTGCCAAATGTATTTTCATATTTCCCTCAGACTACACAGATCCACAAAGAATTCAAAAAACAAACCTAATTTTGATAAACTCCCATATTTACTGGGTGAAATACCACAGTGTGCCATCGCAGCAGCAAGATGCGTGACCTGTTGCCGCAAGAAAAGGACAACCAGTGAAGAACAAACACCATTGTCAATACAGCCCATATTTATGTTTATTTATTTTCCCTTTTGTACTATTTGCATATTGTTTGCACACTGTATACAGACATAAGATGACATTTGAATTGTCTTTATTCTTTTGGAAATTGGGAGTGGGAGTGTGGGAGTGAGAGTGTAATGTTAACTGTACATTTTTATTGTTTATTTCACTTTTGTTTATTATCTACTTCACTTGCTTTGACAATGTTAACATATGTTTCCCATGCCAATAAAGCCCTTGAATTGAATTGAGAGAGCGAGCGAGCAAGAATAAATACACTTAGCTGACCCAGCAACTCACCTACCTACATAATCCGCTCCTGCCTTTTCTCCTTCTTCCTTTGGCCTAACACTCTGCTCTCTTGTCCCTTTGTAAACAAGGCTATTGACTCATAATATTCCATGTAATAACGGAATGCTTAAAAAACACAAAGCTAAGACCATAATCATATACATTCAAACTTCAAGCACAATATCAAAACCAATTAGTATTTTAGCTGGGGGGGCTGTGAGGCGCACAGAGAGCTCTGCTTCGCCTATCACCAGGAGCTGCTGCTGAAGACTTTAATTACCAGGAGAGTGAATGAATGGCGCACACACAGAGAGACAGAGAGACTAATGCCTCACATAATAAGAGAAACAACCCCAATCGAAATGGCATCTGGAAAAACTACTTTGAAAAACTATATGAAAATCCAGAATGCCAGAAATGAACCGAGACTCAGACCAAATTGGTTGAAAAAAAAAATTTTTTAAATGGAAAAACAAATTAAAATAAAGACCAACAAAACCCATGAAATACCCATCACACTAACAGAGCTGAAAGAGAAAATCAAACCCTTCAAGTGCGGTAAAGCCTGTGGGACAGACAGTATCTGCAGTGCCATGCTGAAGAAAAGCAGCCCTAAGCTGTAGGAAGTCATACTCTACAGTAGCTCTTAAATCTGGTGCTGAATGCAGGATACTTTCCACAAATATGGAATAAAGGCATAATAACACCCATATTCAAGGAAAATATATGACCATAATAATTATCACGGTATCTGCGTTACCAGTAATTTAGGGAAGGTTTTCTTGCAGCATAATAAATACGAGAATACAGACTTTCCTCAACAAAAACAGTGTTTTACAGATGTTCATATTCATCCTCTCCAGCACCACCCCAACAACAACATGTGTGAAAATTAAGGGGTGATAAGTATTTCCAATGGCATCATCAATCAATTAGTAGACAATAATCACACTTTGCACACAGATGATGTCATTGGAAACATTTATCTTCCTCTTCAAAAAATAGATATGCGCAATTTTCACATACGTTGATGTTGGCGTGTTGCTGGAGATGATGAATATGGTGAAATGTCCCTTTAAGTGCAAGTCAAATTGGCTTCCTACCGAAACAAAGAACATCTGACCACATATACACCCTTATCAATCCACCAAGGGTAAAATATTTTCCTGCTTTATTGACTTCCATCTGGCATAAAGGACTCTTCCTGAAACTCATCCAAGTGAAATTGGAGGAAGAACCTATGAGGTTATTAAATCAAAGTACAATGAAAATACATGTAAAAATCAAAGAGGCAAGGGGTCACCCAGGGCAGCAAATCTCAGCCCAACATCATTAAATATCTATATTGATGAATTTTCAAAACAGTTGGTGCTCCTGGGCTTCTCCTAGACAACAATAAATTAAGCTCTTTCTCTATGCAAATGACCTGGTCTTGTTGTCTCCAACAGAACAGAGGTTACAGTATAGACTGTCAGTGTTAGATGCCTACTGCCAAAACTGGGCACTGACAGTTAGCATTAGCAAAACAAAAATTATGATCTTCCAAAAGTATGTGGACACCTGCTCGTCAAAAATCTCATTCCAAAATCATGGGCATTAATATGGAGTTGGTCCCCTATAATAGCCTCCACTCTTCTGGGAAGTCTTTCCACTAGATGTTGTAAATTGCTGCGGGGACTTGCTTCCATTCAGCCAGAAAAGCATAAGTGAGGTTGGGCACTGATGTTGGGCGATTAGGCCTGGCTCGCAGTCGGCGTTTGTATTTATTAGGGATCCCCATTAGTTCCTGCCAAGGCAGCAGCTACTCTTCCTGGAGTCCAAACACACCAATGCACCCACATTACTTGTGTAACCGATGTGAAATGGCTAGCTAGTTAGCGGTGGTGCGGGCTAATAGCGTTTCAATCTGTGACGTCACTCGCTCTGAGACCTGAAGTAGTTGTTCCCTTTGCTCTGCAAGGGCCGTGGCTTTTGTGGAGCGATGGGTAACAATGCTTTGTGGGTGTGCAGAGGGTCCCTGGTTCGAGCCCGGTGAGGGGATGGACTAAAGTTATACTGTTACACTTGTAAAACAAGAGATAAAACCGTGAACTATGTTTGTACTGAATGAGCTAAAGATAAAACAGTACACCACCACATATCCACAACACAAAATGCTCAATACCACCATCCAACAATATTACAATGTGTGTGTATACATGTGTCTGTACCTTTGTGTGCGTCTCTTCACAGTCCCGGTTGTTACATAAGGTGTATTTTTCCCTGCATTTAAAATCCGATTCTACTGCTTGCAGTAGAAAGTTGTAAGCACTAGAATGTAATTGTATGCGGTAGCGTTAAGATTTCCCTTCACTGGAACTAAGGGGCCTAGCCCAAACCATGAAAAACAGCCCCAGACCATTATTCCTCCTCCACCCAACTTTACAGTTGGCACTATGCATTGGGGCAGGTAGCGTTCTCCTGGCATCCGCCAAGGCCAGATTCGTCCGTAGCGACTGCTAGGATGGTGAAGTGTGATTCATTACTGCAGAGAACGCGTTTCCACTGCTCCAGAGTCCAATGGCTGCGAGCTTTACACCACTCCACGCTTGGCATTGCGCATGGTGAACTTAGGCTTGTGTGCGGCTGCTCGGCCATGAAAATCCACTTCATGAAGCTCCCGATGAACAGTTCCTGTGTTGCTGTTGCTTCCAGAGGCAATTTTGAACTTGGTAGTGTGAGTATTGCAACTGAGGACAGACGATTTTCAGAACTCTGCAGTCCCGTTCTGTGAGCTTGTGTGGCCTATGACTTCGCGGCTGAGCCGTTGTTGCTCCTCATCGTTTCCACTTCACAATAACATCACTTACAGTTGATCGGGGCAGCTCTAGCAGGGCAGAAATTTGATGAACTGACTTGTTGGAAAGGCAGCATCCTATGACAGTGCAATGTTGAAAGTCACTGAGCTCTTCAGCAAGACCATTCTACAGGCAATGTTTGTCTATGAAGATTGCATGGCGGTGTGCTCAATTTTATACATCTGTCAGCAACGAGTGTGGCTGAAAAAGCCAAATCCACTCATTTGAAGGGGTGTCCACTTTTGTATGTTTTTAGTGTATATTTTTTTCCATGAGCATTATATTTACTATTTTAATTGTTATCACTGTTGTTTTCATATTTTATGTGTATCACTTTACTTTGGCGACATTGACCTTGTCCTTCATGTCAATAAAGCATATTGAATATGAATTGAGTTTAATATTAATTGAATATGAGAGAGAGGAAACAGGCCCTGGAGCAGGTCCACGCAGACATAACAATGATTCTTTGTACGGACATGTACCCTTATGCTAACCACACTCTTTCCAATGGAAACCAGGCCTTGGGGCCTCTTTCATTAGGGGAGGAAGTGAGGGGCCCCCAATGCCACCCTAGCACCGCCACCACCCTTCACTCAGTAACTTACATACTCCACATCCCTCACTAACTCACTACCTCTTTCATTCTCTCCTCTCTATCCCTTTTCTAACAGCCAACACCACAATTATTTTTCTACCTAATCCTCTCGCTTCCCATATCCTTCTTCTTAGACCATTGGTGAAGGGTTTGAGTTTTTCAGAGAGAGTTAAGATAAGGCAGGCCTGGAAGTTAGAGGTTGCATTAACATGCTAGGGGATATGGTCAATTTATTTAAGGCTTGGCAATAATGAATGTCTTAAATGTAGCTCATTAAAACACAGGGTGATAGAGGGACCATGAGAGAAAAGGGGAAAATTAGTACAATAGAAACAGACAGTGGGAGAAATATGTGGATACAACGAAAGGGAAAAGGGTGGGGGGGGGGGGGGGGTGAATAGAGCAAAATATGAAAAGAGAAATGAAGAAAGATGACAAGGAAAAGACTCATTAAAACACAGTGCTGATTAGAACAGAGCAGTTGAATGTTTGGGATTTGGTCTCAGTCTGAATTCAGAGGACAGTTGAAATATTCACACAATTAGCTGTGCATAGAGAATGAAAGAAGAGCACGGAGGGAGAGAGAAGATAACCGAATACCTAATGGTATGGTAAGAAGAGAATGAAGTGAAGCAGAGAGCAGCACACCGGCTGTTGTAAGGTTGTGAGAGGAATGATCTGGACTCTAATCATCACTATAACGTTGTTTCCCTTAAACAGATTCTTGTTTAAATGACTTAATCGCCCAGTTCATTAGGCAGCAATTTACCCGCAATAGACCATGCTTTCAATTAGGGCACTGAGAGGCTGGGTTAGAGGAAGTCCTGCTGAAGGATTGGCCTGATTGGCCACACCATACCCAATGTAGGGCAAAGCCAAAGCATGGGGCAGCTCATTAATAAGGCCAAGGCAATTCACTAATTGGCATTGTTTATGGATAGCTGTGGATATTTCTTGACAATGCCTGCCTTAACATGGGTCATCTCATTCATGGGGCCTGGCCACTAATAGGCGAGCTAAGCAGTCCTCTATCGGGGCTGGCCTATAGATGAAGCGGATGCTAATCTACAGGACTGTTTAGCTAGCACAGACTGAAACATGTTCCGGGATTTATCTGATGGCATTGAGGAGTTTATCACATCTATCACCGGCTTCATAAATCCCAGTTTTCTTGAACGCACTGAAGTCAGAAGTCTGAGATTTGAGTTCCCAGTTGTTTTGAACATGGCATTAATGCTCAGAGGGAGACAGCAGTGTATTATTCCCTTTGAGTCAGGAACCAAAATTTCTCCGTAGGTGTTCGATTTCACTTACCGGCATGTCAACTGAGCCAGGATCACAGTCAAACGGATTGGGACGTAGGTCTCAAAGTGCCCTTCCAAGCGTTGGAGGTGAGCAGTCATCACTGTGTGGGACACTTACTGATGCACAGCTGAGGGAAGGGGGCATGGTTCGCTTTTGAAAGACTCTCCAAAAATAATTATCTCCTCTGAATCCACTGATTTGGTCACAATGCTCTTGTATTTCCACTGCATGCTTGGGTTCAGTTCGTTCAGTTTCCAAAATATGCAAGGAGACATTTTATTTTCATTACACAGAAACTCAACCAAGTCTGTTTTTTTTTATTTTTTACATCCATTGTGAATGACAACAGTTCCTCTCTCAATGCGAAAAATCTTTCCAATACTCCTCCTCGATAACCACCAGGTCTCGGTGTGAAAAAGAACATTGTCATGCTCTGATCCCATATCTACACATAGTTTTGCGAACAGGTGTGCACAGTGGATGTGGTTTGATGTAATTTACAATCGAAGTTACCTGCTGCAGTATATTTCTGATTTCTGCGCTCAGCTCTTTTGCCGCAAATTGCTCTTGGTGTATCATACAATGCGTCCATATGGCAGAGGGAGACCCATTCATAACTAGAGTGCAGAGACCTGCCCCATCTATGCAAAAGCCCACCATTTGATCCCATGGAATCTATTCTTCATCAATATAGCCACGCAGCACACTGAACATCCCCTGTGCCGTTTCATGCTCGGAAATCGTGAGACAGAATAATATGTACTCGTGAATAGCATCCCCTGACATGTAAAGTGAACAAAAGTCAATGCATGGACATCTCGGCCCTCACAGCTAACGTCCATTTGAAGTGCATAAGCTGGAGAGTTTGAGTCGTTCAGTCAGAGTTCTCTCTTGATTGCTAGCAATAGCATGAATTCTTCATTTAACTGTGTTATCTGACAAAGCTATTGATGGGAGTTTGTGCGTCTTTCTCCCTACCCATTTTTTTCACCATATCAGTTGCATCCAGTAATATCAAAGTCTCTGCAATAGTGTGTGGTTTCATAGCGTAGCAGGCTTAGCCATTCACCGTGGGAATGATTCAAGTGCAACGGTCAAGTGAGGCTTTTTCCCATAATCTAAGGGCGCTCTCTAGTTGAATTGTATCTTTTAGATTTTTTATTTTATTTTCCCATAATCTAAGGGCGCTCTCTAGTTGAATTGTATCTTTTAGATGTTTTATTTTATTTAGATTGTTAAGGTTAACCACATTACAATGATTGAGATATAATGGCGATATTATAATTTATAAATGTTTTGTATATATCTATTTTCTCCAGGATTTTGTAAATTCTCCCAGGACCCCATTTTCACAACCCCTAGTTTGGGAACCGCTGTCCTTTAGGAAGGAGGTCAGAGACCTGTCAGTGTGGTGACATGACAACAAATTCTCCCTCAACATGATTAAGACAAAAGGAGCTGATCGTGGACTACAGGAATCGGAGGGCCAAGTACGCCCCCATCCACATCGACAAGGCTGTAGTGGAGCAGGTCGAGAGCTTCAAGCTCCTCTGTGTCCACGTCACATATGGTCCAAACCAGTGGAGGCTCATCCGAGGAGGACCATCCTCAGTGAATTTCATAAAAATCTAAATAGTGAAACATTTTTAAAAGTTATATATTTAGATAAAACGATACTAAATATGTTCACGTCCTTTTCAGATAATATATGTAGTATAGTTTTCACATCACCAAATAATTTATAAAAACACATTGTTTTGAAATGAAGGTCTACAGTAGCCTCCGCAGCACTAATGTAGTGCAATGGTATAGCAAGAGGACAGCTAGCTTCTGTCCTCCTCTGGGTACATTGACTTCAAACCAAAACCTAGGAGGCTCATGGTTCTCACCCTCTTCCATAGACTTACACAGTAATTATGACAACTTCTGGAGGACGTCCTCCAACTTATCAGTGCTCTTGCAGCATGAACTTACATGTTGTCCACCCAATCAAAGGATCAGAGAATGAATCTAGCACTGAAAGCATAAGCTACAGCTAGCTAGCACTACAGTGCATAAAATGTGTTGAGTAGTTGACAAAGAAAAATAATAATTGAACCATTTTGAACAAATTAATATCTTCCAAAAGTAAGGAGCAGAAAAATAGAGATATTTCTTAGCATATTTGTTTTCACTTACTTAGCTAGTGATGAATTCCGCTAGCTAGTTTAGCCTACTCAAACACCCAGCTCAAACAAACAGAGGAAAGCTATGTTATGCTATGTTAGATAGCTAGTTATGGCTATCCAACACTGGAACTCTTCAGAGTCAAGGTAAGCTTTTGGTTTTATTAATTTATTGCCACTGGGGCTGCCGGTGTAACTGCTAAACTGATTGCTGCCGACTACACTGTAGCGGGTTTACTAATGTGTTAGTTCTAGTAACTATGCTGCCTATGACATGACAACAATGTAGACTGTGTGTAGAGGTTAGTGGCCATGATATGAAGGTTTGGCTTGGAAAGGTTTGTTCGCCTGGTCACAGACAGCTGATGTGTTGTGCACTGAAGTCCACAAGTGGAGGGAAAAGGTGAGAGGAGGAGAGCGCATAGATAGATGCAAGAAGGAATTAGAAATACAACAGGCTGTTTTTATGTGTCTGGCATAAAAGTGCTGTTTGCTTGTGATCAGGGGTGTATTCATTCCAGTGATTCTGTTGAAAAAAATGTCTTGAATTGAGGCAAACGGAATGGGTTTAAATGAATTTATCCAATAGAAACTATTGTTTGCAACTGTTGGACTAATGGTTACACCCTAGATCAGCTAGACACAGGCAAAAGTGTGCAAGACGATATTGAATGTGTCACTGTCTGATTACTCAAAATGCTCTAGACCTGTGCACCTACCATAAACGTTTATTCAAAAGCTAGGTTGTAGCAACCTCATGATGGGTACAGATTTTTTTTTTGTATCATGTAGTAAGCCTAAACCTATCCATGTTACATTGAGCTGAGTGACTGTAATATGACTGACAGTCATCCAATATGCTGTAATAGAAATAAGGCCATGTTAATTAAAAAACATAATCATCCTCCATCTTAAACGGTACAGACTGCCACTGGTCCAAACACATCAACACTAAGCTTGGGTGGTATCCAGATTTTCAAATCATCATACCGTTCTTCTCTTGTTATGGGATTTACGGTATTACCAGCATAGCATACAGGGGCGCGCGAAAAACGCAAGACGCTCCCATTGGGCTTCTATAACCAGAATGCTAAAAACATTTGCACAAACCAATAGCAAAATCACGTAGATGCTGTTAGCTAAATGCTAACGAACGAAACTAACAAACTAATTGCAAAGACTCATACATTCAAGCATAGCTACAGTATTAGCTACCGAATCTCATTTTCGGGGGTTGTGGACATTTACAATCGAAAGTGAAAGACAGAAATTGTGCAAATGAACAAAGTTGTGATGCATGCTTTTCTGAAGGAAGAGCAGTATGGGTTAATGGAGCACCGGATAGAAGAACAAACGCTAACAGAGAAATAATGTCAACTGTAGAAATATCTCATCCAGAGCTCTTTCACTTCTGGTAGAATGCCATTATAAGATATATGATGGCAAACATTTAGTAATGAATTGCATACAAGTGTAACTTCTTCACCTCATGTGCGCAGCACAACAGTGACTCGCCATGGACTCACAAACTCCAACTTTCTCCCGTTGTGCTATTTACAAACAAACGCATGACTGGTTCAACTGTTCTGGGGAACTACGGTAAACTTCATAATGTAAAATGATGTGACAGGTGAAATGAAGAACGCAATCTGCTTGATCTTGTAGCGCTTTTTGGACTCATCACATAAGCTGCTGCTACTGTTTATGATCTGTCACTTTAGTCCTAGTTATATGTACATATCTACCTCAATTACCTCGTAGCCCTGCACATCGACTCGTTACTAGTACCCAGTGTATATAGAAAAGCTATCGTTACTCATTGTGTATTTATTATTACCACGTTCTTTACTTTTCTATTATTTCTCTATTTTCTTTCTCTCCGCATTGTTGGGAATGGACCATAAGTAACCATTTCACGGTTAGTCTACACCTGTTGTTTACGAAGCACTTGGCGAATAAAATGTAATTTGATTTTATTAGCCAGGTTATTGTCACGGCCAGGCAAAGGGTGAGGGTCCTCACTATATGACCAGTCACCCCTAGTCCACATTATGGGGTTTTGTAGCTTTATTCGTTTTTATTTTATACTTGTTTTGGTTTTTACTGTCTTGCTGTAAAGTGTCCTTGAGTTTCTCGAGAGCGCTTTAAATCCCATGTATTTTTATACCAAGTACAGGTTAAATAGGTAACCATTTTGCCTTTCCAAAACCTTGTTACCTGCCCTGACATATTGTATCTTATCATCACCAACAAGCTGGTCAAATCAAAGATGAAACATTTGATACAGTTTTTTTTTTTTTACATGGTGTTTCTCAGTGCATTGATCTACAAGAAACCTCAGTAAGAAAACATGAAACAAGGGCATTCGATCAACTGACTGTCATTGCGTTCCCCACTGACGCACGTTGGCTAGGCTATTCATCGCAGCCATAGCGGAGGACGCGTTATGCATCGCGTCTGGGGATATGATAGCAATACACCTCGTGACACCAGCCAACCTGTGGATTCTGTCCGAGTAATCTATTCAAAAATATACATACAAACAAAATCCACCTTTTAAATATTTTGTCGAAACCGGAGAGAAAAATGGACATGAGAGGAACAAACCTCCATACAGAACTTATCTCATTATTATATCGAACAAACAGCATTTCGGAGAGACCTTGACCTTCTCTATAGCTTATATAGAGGGACAGTTTCACATCAAGTAAAAAGAGATTCAATGAAGTCATAATGTATGGAGGTTTAGGAGGAAATGGCAAAATAAATTAGTATAGGTTCTCTACCTGTCACCTTATATCTAAAACATGACCTGAAAGGAATATTCTGTGGCGCACTGACTGACTGTATACACCAGGGTGCCGGGGACTGGGTGTCGCAGGCTTCCCTCATCTCCTCCACTAGCCTATATGTTTGGGAGGTAATGTCCAATCAAATAATATTGGTGTAAATAATTGGGGAATTAGGCCTATGTATAGTTTAATTTGTATTTAATTGTCCAGCGGCATTAAATGATTGGAAGAAATCGTGGAATATCTTAATTGAAGCAATTAACCTAATGCAGCGTTTAGGTATTGTCCGAAACTCGGGAATTTCGGACTTGCTAACCTAGAATAAAGAGCCGGAGCCCGAGTTCCACACATGGGAGGTATCAGAATCAACCAATAGGAAGCTCTACACAAATAACATACGTTCCTTTCAACTCGGAGGTCCCAAGTTTCGATGCGACATAAACGCGTCATAAAGCAACGATGATATAGATATATAGATATATATATATATATATATATATATATTATTAATCAATAATACATTGATTCAATGCTCATCTTGTAGTCTAATTATTGAAGGTATATTATTGAAGGGAATACATGACCCAAAACTGCACATCCACCATCGTAGTGGCAGTGGTACACCCACTCTCGACCCTGGGTACCTCTGCCTGAATCAATCAGAGAGGCGCCACGGAACCAGTTCCAAAGTTATCCCATCCAAGATCCTAATTGCTTTCCATACCTTTAGAAACGAATACATCCATGCGCTTACAATAACACTGTTAATGCACCATATTGCGTTCACATACGTGAACACATAGCAATAGAATATCACAGCTAAAAAGAGAGAAACTCAAATAATTTACCTTCCACTGCGTAAACCGTAGTAATCACGCATAAAACCGCTAACAAATCCGCTGGCATGGCAAAGGTGGTCTGCCTTTCCTCTCCCCTTTAAAAAGGTGTAAACACAAATCCTTTAGCTGCCACAGAATAGTATTCCAGCAGTGCGTATGTTGAATCACATTTCAAACCGTACTGTACGCAGTGTATGAAAACCTACTAGGTTACTTGGAGGATGAGGCATGTAAGGGATAAGTGAAGCGGGATGAGAGATAGACCTTGCCCCCCCCCCCCCCCCCCGTTCCCTCAACAGCACTTCTCACACCCCTTTAACACCTCGTGACCAATCACGAAAAGAAGATAGTGCATCTCAAACCAATCGCAACAGAGCACCCGCTCAGATTCCTACTAACATTTTTAAACTACTGAAAAGTCCCCTGCTTTGCCATCCAATCGTACTGCAGGGAAAGAGCAACGACTAGTGGTCCAGATAAAGCCTTGCATGCACAGCTTCACCTAATAGGTGTTTCTCATCAGATTAATTTCACTACGGCGATAATGTGATTGCATGTTACCATTTATTTATCATGCTATTCCATAAACCTAAGCAGTCCATGGTGTTTTATGGCTATACATAGTCACGAAAGCTATTTCCATAGCCCATGGTGATATACTGAATTGTCACCTGTAATATCTCTATTTGATGGGAATTAAACCCATCACATGCAGGACAACGACAGAATTAAAAAACGTATATCTGCCATCATTTACGATCGACCACCTAGTTTATTAAGTAGGCTCGTAGATTTATGAATGGTTTATGTTCTGCAGGAGCATATGGCAGATTTAAGAGTCTATTCTAACAACAGACAATTACTGTGTCATCATGGCACTGCATAACAACTTTTAACATGTGCCTTGAAGTGACACGGTAAGCCTATGAAATGGTTTGGATTGATGTCCTCTATACTAACACCTTGAAAGTAGTTTGTTGTGAATATGAATATTCATCGTGTTGCACTTCATTCACTGTACTTGGTGCTGTGTTCTAGAATCAAATATGGTAATATGTAGTTAATTTCAGATAGTGATTTGGGTAGTATGAATAAATTATGTCTAAATGGATAGGCTACTAGTGTTAAAATTATGTTTACATAATGTGTATTCACTACCTAATATTATTTAACCAGGCAAGCCAGTTAAGAACAAATTCAAATTTACAATGACGGCCTATCGGGGAACTGCCTTGTTCAGGGGAAGAACAGATGTTACCTTATCAGCTCGGGGAATCGATCCAGCAACCTTTCACTTACTATCCCAACGCTCTAACCACTAGGCTACCTGCCACAGCAAATTAAATTGTGGCTCCATTTAGTTCCCATGTACAAAATGGTATCTTCTATTACATGGAATATACAATAACTTCGCTATCCTCACTTATGAAATACTAATATTACAGTCTGCCTAAATGAGGGTGGAGAAGTCAACAGCCTGAGACTCAACAGCCCAGGCAGGCCCCAGACAGACAGGACACACAATAATGTAGGCAGGGTGTGTGCCAACAGTCGCGGCTCTGCCCCCTCAAACCCAACTAGGTAGCAAAACCCTCCACACACACACACACGGTGCTGTTATATTAGTTCGCCCACTTGTCTTCATTAGCACTCCTCACACATGCTCCCATTACATTTATACCTTAATTGGCAGTCAGATCTGCAGCTATTACATGTACGTGTATATATTTGCAGACTGCCTGCACCAACCCACCCCCATGCCTCCCTGCCTCCCCATAGTGAGGCGCCTGCTCCAACAGATGGCAGACTCACAGCTCCTCCTCCCCTCCCTAGGGAAGCGTGGCGGACACAGGGCCTGCTGACGGAGCCTGATACGCTCTTATCAATACAGCAGCTCCGCTCACTTGCTCTACTTCCAATTACAGCCCTGTGCCGACTCTGTGGAGCTGGCTGAACTGCCGCGCAGACATCTTTGGATGGCAGAAATTAAAAATAATTATACGCCCAGTCCTACACAAAGCTACATGTAAATGCACAGTGATGCACCCCCTAAACAGAAATACACACACATGTACATACCACACCCCTGTGCTCACACACACACACGATATAACTATCAGCCCAACATTTACACTTTAGTCATTTAGCAGATGCTCTTATCCTTTCAGTTAGTGCATTCATCTTAAGATAATTAGGTGGGACAACCACACATCTCAGTCATAGGAAGTACATTTTATCAGCAAAGTCAATGCAAGTTTGGGGGGGGGGGGGTGTCAAGTGTTAGTGTAATTTCACAAAAGGCAATTTATGAGGGCCTCCGAGGGGTGCTAGACAACCATTTAAGTCTTGCCATAAATTTCAAGCAGATTTAAGTCAAAACACACAAGAAAATTAACTGTCTTCTTGGTAAGCAACCCAGTGTAGATTTGGCCTTGTTTTAGGTTGTCTTGCTAAAATGTGAATTCAGATTTTCCTCTAGATTTGTTTTATATATACACGCATACATATTACCAGTCAAAAGTTTTAGAACACCTACTCATTCAAGGGTTTTTCTTTATTTTTACTATTTCCTCATTGTAGAATAATAGTGAAAACATCAAAACTATAAAATAACACATATGGAATCATGTATTAACCAAAAAAAGGGTTCACATCAAAAAACATTTTATATTTTATATTCTTCAAATAGCCACCCTTTGCCTTGACAGCTTTGCACACTCTTGGCATTCCCTCAACCAGCTTCACCTGGAATGCTTTTCCAACAGTCTTGAATGAGCTCCCACATATAGTATGCTTAGCACATGTTGGCTGCTCTTCCTTCATTCTGCGGTCCGACCTATCCCAAACCATCTAAATTTGGTTGAGGTCAGGGGATTGTGGAGGTCAGGTCATCTGATGCAGCACTCCATCATGCTCCTTCTTGGTAAAATAGCCCTTACACAGCCTGGAGGTGTGTTGAGTCATTGTCCTGTTGAAAAACAAATGATAGTCCCACTAAGCCCAAACCAGATGGGATGGTGTATCGCTGTAGAAGGCTGTGGTAGCCATGCTGGTTAAGTGTGCCTTGAATTCAAAATAAATCACAGACAGTGTCACCAGCAAAGCACCTCCACAGCATAACACTTCATCCTCCATGCTTTACGGTGGGAAATACATATGCGGAGATCATCCGTTCACCCACAACGCGTCTTACAAAGATATGGCAGTTGGAACCAAAAATCTTACATTTTTCATGTTTCTTTGTCCAAGCAAGTCTCTTCTTCTAATTGGTGTCCTTTAGTAGTGGTTTCTTTACAACAATTCGACCATGAAGGCCTGATTCACACATCTCCTTTGAACAGTTGATGTTGAGATGTGTCTGTTGAACTCTTTGAAGCATTTATTTGGGCTGCAATTTCTGAGGCTGATAACTCTAGTGAACTTATCCTGCAGCTAAGGCAACTCTGGGTCATCCATTCCTGTGGCGGTCCTCATGAAAGCCAGTTTCATCATAGCGCTTGATGGTTTTTGCAACTGCGCTTGAAGTAACTTTTAAAGTTCTTGAAATGTTCCTTATTGACTGACCTTCTAGTCTTAAAGTAATGATGGACTGTTGTTTCTCTTTGCTTATTTGAGCTGTTCTTGCCATAATATGGACTTGGTCTTTTACCAAATAGGGCTATCTACTGTATACCCCCATACCTTGTCACAACACAACTGATTGGCTCAAATGCATTAAAGAGGAAAGAAATTCCACAAATTAACTTTTATGAAGGCACACCTGTTAATTGAAATGCATTCCAGGTGACTACCTCATGAAGCTGGTTGAGAGAATGCCAAGAGTGTGCAAATCTGTCATCAAGGCAAAGAGTGGATATTTGAAGAATCCCAAATATAAAATATATTTTGATATATTTTGCACTTTTTTGGTTACTATATGATTCCATATGTGTTATTTCATGGTTTTGATGTCTTCACTATTATTCTACAATGTAGAAATTAATAAAAATAAAAGAAAAACCCTGAATGAGTAGGTGTTCTAAAACCTTTGACCGGTAGTGTATATTTTTATATTAACCCTTCGGATGACAAATATATATATTTTACAGCTTTTCTGCTACATATACAGTACCAGTCAAAAGTTTGGACACACCTACTCATTCCAGGGGTTTACATTGTACATCTACATTGTAGAATAATAGTTAAGGCATCAAAACTATGAAATAACACATATGGAATCATATAGTAACCAAAAAAAGTGTTAAAAACAAATCAAAAGCGATTTTATATTTGAGATTCTTCAGAGCAAAAACATGTTTTTCCAAAATATTGCGTATTCAGACCCTTTGCTATGAGACTCGAAATTGAGCTCAGGTACATCCTGTTTCCATGGATCATCCTTGAGATGTTTCTACAACTTGATTGGAGTCTACCTGTTGTCACAAGTGTAGAGAGGAGTAGGTAGAAAGCAGTCACAGGTTTAGAACTACTGAATTTATTAAAGCACCATATATAAAAGCGGGACGAAACCCAAAGTGCAAACTAATAAAATACTCAGGAAATAGTAGGAGAGATACCCATCAGGAAAACAAGCAACATTTACAATGACCGACAAAGACAAATGACAGAGGGAGTATATATACAGTGAGCGGGGAATGGAACCAGGTGTGTGTAATGATGACGAAACAAGTCCAGGGTTAATGAGTGAAGGGTGTTTACCAGCAGTAGGTTCGGCAGCAGCAAGAAGGCCGGTGACGCCGAATGCCTGAGCTGGACAGGAGGGGGAGCCAAAGCGAAGGCTGGTAAATTCAATTGATTGGACATGATTTGGAAATGCACAGTTCACAGTGCATACCAGAGCAAAAATCAAGCCATGAGGTCGAGGGAATTGTCCGTAGAGCTCCGAGACAGGATTGTGTTGAGGCACGAAGCCACTCCTCAGTAAAAGTCACATGACAGCCTGCTTGAAGTTTGCCAAAAGGCACCTAAAGACTCTCAGACTATGAGAAACAAGATTCTCTGGTCTGATGAAATTAAGATGGAACTCTTTTGCCTGAATGCCTGGCACCATCCTTACGGTGAAGCATGGTGGTGGCAGCATTATGCTCTGGGAATGTTTTTCAGCAGCAGGGACTAAGAGACTAGTCAGGATCGAGGCAAAGAGGAACGGAACAAAGTACAGAGAGATCCTTGATGAAAACCTGCTACAGAGCACTCATGACCTCAGACTAGGGCCAAAGTTCACTTTCCAACAGGACAAGGACCCTAAGCACACAGCCAAGACAACGCAGGAGTGGTTTCGGGACAAGTCTCTGAATGTCCTTGGGTGGCCCAGCCAGAGCCCGGACTTGAAACCAATTGAATATCTCTGGAGAGACCTGAAAATAGCTGTGTAGCATCGCTACCCATCCAACCTGCTAGAGCTTAGGAGGATCTGCAGAGAAGAATGGGAGAAACTACCCAAATACAGGTGTGCCAAGCTTGTAGCGTCATACCCAAGAAGACTCGGGGCTGTAATCGCTGCCAAAGGTGCTTCAATGAAGTACTGAGTAAAGGGTCTGAACTTATGTAAATGCAATATTTCAGTTTTATTTGATACATTTGCAATTTTTGCTTTGTCATTATGGGCTATTGTGGGTAGATTGATAAGGGGGGGGACGATTTAATACATTTTAGAATAAGGCTGTAACCAAACAGAATTGGGAAAAAGTCAAGGGGTCTGAATACTTTCCGAAGGCAAAGTCAAGGGATGGGGGGGGATTGGTTCTTCTATCCTTGTGGGGACCGAAAATCCCGTAAAGTCCCCACAAGGATAACAAAACAAGGAACATTCTACCTCGTGGGGACATTTCCCACATCCCCATGAGGACAAAGGCTATTTTAAACTCAGGTGTTAGGATTAGAATTTGGATTAGGGTAAGGGGTTAGTGGTTCGGTTTAGAAGTTAGGTTTAGGGTTTTGGTTAGGGTTAGGATTCCAAAATATGTGTGTGTGCACGCGTGTGTGTGTGTGTGTGTACAGTACGCATGCGCGTAAGTCACACACTAGAGAACATTATGAATGCTGGTTTATATACATTTTATTCTTTATTCTTTGGTAATTACATTATCCTTTGTGTTTGTAACATGAGTATACATTAATTGCAGGCCATAAGCCAACTATAAGAGTATACACTGAGTGCACAAAACATTAGGAACAGCTGCTCTTTCTATGACATAGACTGACCAGGTGAATGATATGATCCCTTATTGATGTCACCTGTTAAATCTACTTCAAATCAGTGTAGATGAAGATGAGGAGACAGGTTAAATAAGGATTTTTAAAGCCTTGAGGCAAGGATTGTGTGTGTGCAATACAGAGGGTGAATGGGCAAGACAAAAGATTTAAGTGCATTTGAATGGGGTACGGTAGGAGCCAGGCGTACCGGTTTGAGTGTGTCAAGAGCGGCAACGCTGTTGGGTTTTTCACACTCAACAGTTTCCTGTGTATCAAGAATGATCCACCACCCAAATTACATGTTGGAGTCAGCATGGGCCAGCATCCCTGTGGAACGCTTTCAACACCTTATAGAGTCCATGCCTATCGATTTGAGGATGTTCTGAGGGCAAAAGGGGTGCAACTCAATACTAGGAAGTTGTTCCTAATGTTTTGTACACTCAGTGTACGTCATTATTTCTACCACTATGCATTATGCAGATGAATATTCTTTCAGTCTTTCATTTCTTGATCAGATCATCAAAGTCACTTTCAGTCTGCAGAAATAAGTATTTACTCTACTCAATATCCTGAGCAGCAATGATCCGGGTCAGCAGAGCGTCTCCAATGATCTTGGACAGGGATGGTGTTGAAATCTGTGTGTGACGTTCCTGCAGGGCTCAATGACCAGGAGCCCTGGCACACTGTTGGATTTTGCCAACGGTGGGGTCTCCTAGATATTTCTCTGTAGAAACTCTGTAAAACTCTTTATCAAGCCAGGGACACTGAGTTTATAGTGCTGGCTCAGGACATCTACAGTCGTGGCCAAAAGTTTTGAGAATGACACACATATTAATTTCCACAAAGTTTGCTGCTTCAGTGTCTTTAGATATTTTTGTCAGATGTTACTATGGAATACTGAAGTATAATTACAAGCATTTCATAAGTGTCAAAGGCTTTTATTGACAATTACATGTTGTTGATGCAAAGAGTCAATATTTGCAGTGTTGACCCTTCTTTTTCAAGACCTCTGCAATCCACCCTGGCATGTTGTCAATTAACTTCTGGGCCACATCCTGACGGATGGCAGCCCATTCTTGCATAATCAATGCTTAGAGTTTGTCAGAATTTGTGGGTTTTTGTTTGTCCACCTGCCTCTTGAAGATTGACCACAAGTTCTCAATGGGATTAAGGTCTGGGGAGTTTCCTGGCCATGGACCCAAAATATTGAGGTTTTGTTCCCCGAGCCACTTAGTTATCACTTTTGCCTTATGGTAAGGTGCTCCATCATGCTGGAAAAGGCATTGCTCGCCACCAAACTGTTCCTGGATGGTTGGGAGAAGTTGCTCTCAGAGGATGTGTTGATACCATTCTTTACTCATGGCTATGTTCTTAGGCAAAATTGTGAGTGAGCCCACTCCCTTGGCTGAGATGCAACCCCACATATGAATGGTCTCAGGATGCTTTACTGTTGGCATGACACAGGACTGATGGTAGCGCTCAACTTGTCTTCTCTGGACAAGCTTTTTTCCAGATGCACCAAACAATCGGGAAGGTGATTCATCAGAGAAAATGACTTTACCCCAGTCCTCAGCAGTCCAATCCATGTACCTTTTGCAGAATATCAGTCTGTCCCTGATGTTTTTCCTGGAGAGTGGTGGCTTCTTTGCTGCCCTTGTTGACACCAGGCCCTCCTCCAAAAGTCTTTGCCTCACTGTGCGTGCAGATGCACTCACACCTGCCTGCTGCCATTCCTGAGCAAGCTCTGTACTGGTGGTGCCCCGATCCCGCAGCTGAATCAACTTTAGGAGACGTCCTGGCGCTTGCTGGACTTTCTTGGGCACCCTGAAGCCTTCTTCACAACAATTGAACCGCTATCCTTGAAGTTCTTGATGATCCGATAAATGGGAGCAATATCCTTGCCTGTGAAGCCCTTTTTGTGCAAAGCAATGATGACTGCACGTGTTACCTTACAGGTAACCGTGGTTGACAGAGGAAGAACAATGATTCCAAGCACCACCCTCCTTTTGAAGCTTCCAGGCTGTTATTCGAGCTCAATCAGCATGACAGAGTCATCTCCAGCCTTGTCCTCGTCAACACTCACACCTGTGTTAATGAGAAAATTACTGACATGTCGTCAGCTGGCCCTTTTGTGGCAGGGCTGAAATGCAGTGGAAATGTTTTTGGGGGATTCAGTTCATTTGCATGGCAAAGAGGGACTTTGCAATTAATTGCAATTCATCTGATCACTCTTCATAACATTCTGGAGTATATGCAAATTGTCATCATACAAACTGAGGCAGCAGACTTTGTGATAATTCATGTGTCATTCTCAAACCTTTTGGCCACGACTGTACAGGGCCTTCTGGTGAATAAGTTAGACAAAACCTATAGATCCGAATGTGCATGTGGAAAGCTGCCACATTCAGCCACTGTTTCACGCCAGCGGTGTTCATGCTTCTCTCTACTACCAACCTCTCATAGAAGTCCTCCAGCTCATGTTTAAGCTTCCGGTCGTAACGTACCAGGAGCTCTGCCATCCTCTTCTTATCATTGGCTATACCAGGAACTTGCTTAGGTACTCAATTTCTGAGGAGTGATCCACTCCAAATATCCTCTGTATGGGGTCCATGGACGACCTTTGTCCTTGAATCTGGTGAGCCAAGACCTCAAAGAGCAGTGACAGCCACAATCCCCAGACCTACCAGGCTCACCGTGGTGCTACCTCCAAATGCAGACATCAGGTCCTGGTTAAAGGCTGTTAGTTGCTCAGCCGACATATTCTGCTGGATGGCTGCATATTGATGTTCCAGAGAAGCAGACAAGTTCAGGGATAGGCATTTGGTGAGGGTTCTGTCCAGGGAGATGTCTGCAACGATGCCATCATGGCTGGCTACATCAAACAGACAGCTTATGGTTTCTGAAGATGGACTGCAAGCTTTGTTACCCATGTTTGGGCTGTGTTGTATGTCTCACGCACTCCTCTACCTGTGTATTTAAAAACATGATGGGTTGAGTCTGAAGGACATAGTCCTGGCTTGGACAAACATCTAATAACCAAAGAGCGGAATGTAGGACACCACTTGCAAAAAACAATCATATTCATCCAATGGAAAAGGTTTACAAATCTTTAGAGCAGAGGCAAACAGTACATATGTTGTTGTTGACACAGACTCAGAGCCTTGTTAATGTACTCTTTATCTAACCATTCCAAAATACAAAAATCACCATATCAAATGATGAAATATTACTGTCACCTTTAAGACAACCGCTACACCTTTTAAAGGAACTTTTCTTCCATTACTTTCCAGATTTCAGCTAACATTAATTACAATCACGATTGACACAATATCCTATGTTTGTGATTGCATGTGTTACAAAATTCCACTCTCCCTTTATTTCTGTGTTGGTTGATCATGTATTGACTGTCTGTCCTGAGCAGCAATGATCCGAAGCAGCAGAGCATCTCTAATGACCTTGGACTCACAGAGACTGTGTTGAATTCTGTGTGTGAAATCTGTGTAGGGCTCAATGACCAGGAGCCATGGCATAATGTCAGCTCCTGGCACTGGCGGTGTCTTCTGTATATTATTGCTTACTTACTCTGTATAGAGCTTGACTAGGCTGGTGAACGCAGTCTTGTAGGAGAGACGCAGTGCTTCTGCTGAGCCTCATGGAATGGAGCCCAAGCGGATCTCGTGGATCCTCATGTGCAGGTGGAACGCTGCCCCACACAGCCACTGTTTCATGGCCACTGACCCCATACATCTCTTGTTGGTCATCCTCTCAAAATGGTCAATCAGCTCAAACTTTGGGTACTGGTCATAGAGCTCTGTCACCTCCGCCATCTTGCCCATATCACCAGCTATCTCAGGGACCAGTTTCAGGTATTCATTGATGTGGGACCCAATTCTTGAGGAATTGCTGATTCCAAAGATCATCTTTGTAGCATTCATAGCACTCTCGTTGTCCCCCTGCCCTTTTGCCTTGTGGGCTAAGACATCAAAGAGTAGGGACAGAACTAGTGCCACAACATCCACACCCACCAAGGCCACCTTTGTGCTCCCTCCCAATGCAGACTTTAGGTCCTGGTTGAAAACAGTTAGTTGTTCAGCAGGAAGGTGTTGCTGAATGGATGCATGCTGTTGGTCGAGAGCAGCACTTGAGTCGGATAGGAAGCTGAGCAGTGTGTCATCCAGAGAGATATCAGGAACCAAGCTGCCTGCCCTGGCCACTGAGAACAGGTTCTATATTGCTGCCAAAGATGGGAGGCAAGAAGTGATGCTTCTGAGCAGCATTATTATCTATCTTACTATGACTCTCTATAACCCACTTTCTGGTGATTTTACTCTCATCATCTGTAATACAATGCTAAAACTAAATTACAATGGTCATGTATTTGAACAGCAAGCCTGTGGAGGACCTTGTCCTGTGAAAGTAAATAAGACAAATAAAAAATAACATACTATTGTATTGTAGAGCACCATTTGAAAACAATATATATTATGATGACCTAATAAAAAGGTTCAGTGACATTTAACAACAAAAAACAGGCCATCACTACTGCACTGACAATGATGCAGTTCTACATGTATACCTGAGACACTATGCACTAATTCAAGCCAACCCACATGTTGTATATGCGGATGTGGGCTCAAGTGAAGATAGGGTGTAGGTTTATCCTTACAGGTAGAGTGGCAGGTGGCACACACAGGTTCAAGCTCTATACAGGTACTAAAGCAAAAAGCAAAAAGTTGAAAGCAAAAAGTTGAAAGTTGAATCCTTGTTACTCTCCATTATTCAGGCTGGACCTACAAGAGATTAACTTCGTTACATGATTCTCTCAAAACGTCACATTATATTTTTCTATGAAGTACATAGAAAAACACTATTGGAAAAGAAGCAGGCCTAAAAGTTTGCATAGACCAGGATGTGTAGACTAAAGGGTAAACAGCAAAACTTCTGGGAGAAGCGGCCCAATAAAATAAGTAGCTAACCATGGGGCGCCTCGGTTGTCAAGGAGTGTTGGAAACATTCCCTGGAGCCCTCACAGTGTGGTGATACTTGTGTTGCAGGCAATGGAATTACTTTTTGCTTTGACATCTGAGATCGTCGACTCCATGATTAGGTTTTCTCTGCATGCTCGCTCTCAGACGGACCAAGATTCGATAATATTTGACATGTAATGTACTGGATTTAAGTAATTCATCCAAAGTGTTCCGATCGAGGTGTTCTTGGACGAAGCATTTCAACAAGAAAGCTACAAGAATGTAAGGATTATTTATAAACAGGCAGAATTTGTCGAGAATTTGCGACTATTTGTGAACGATTAACAAATGGGCTGTCCCTTCCATCGTTGTCAAGGCAACCTACACTGACTGACAAACCGCCCGAAGACAAGACAGTTGAAGGATTTGTAAAAGTTTATGGAAACTTGTTTGGTCAGCTAATGTTTGTAATTTAATGAAAGCCTACTATTCCACAAAATAATACGCTCTGGGTATAATGGCGACTTCTACAAGCGTTGCACCTGAGGCATCTGTCAGATGTGGAGTGCGGGCAGGTAGAGAGCATTGGACTAACATTAAAGCTGGACGTGAAAAGAGAAATGGACCTGGGGTTCAGCAGTGGTCTGACGGATCTAAATATGAAGGAGAATTTGTGAATGATTTGAAGCACGGCACAGGAGTCTTCACCTGGACAAATGGAGAGGTATTGTTGTTTGAATATAATAATTTATTGACAGTCATGAAATAGCCCTGTGTGTCATACAATCCTGGCTGGCCAACATTAGGCTAATTTTGTTACTAGTGTTTATAGCAGGTATTGTTACATTGGCGCAAGTAGTTCAATTGTACTTTTTTTTTTAAAGACTTTCACTATTACAGGGTCCACAGCCTATGTCATCGAGTTATTTCTATAATTTTATTCTGTAGTTTTATGATGGCTCATTCTACAAAGATTATCGTCATGGAAATGGGACTTATTCCTGGCCAGCAGGCTTCAAATTTGTGGGAAAGTTTTATTTGAACCGGAAAGAGGGCTATGGCATTCAGACCTTCCCTGATGGCACCACCTTTCAGGTAAGACAGGAGTATGAGTGTCACCTGACACCAATAACCTATGACATTTTCTGAACTTTTTCTGCTTGAGGAGCTGAGTAGAAATAAAATACTTAACACCTGACTTTTGATTTAACCTGACGCCTACAGGGGTTGTACCATGCAGACGAGCGCTTTGGGCCAGGTGTGGTGACATACCCAGATGGACATCAGGACGTGGGTCTATGGCACCGGGAGAGGCTGCTGAGGCTGTGCACTGCTCTGGAGGGGGGCTTCACTCTCCAAGCCTTCCCAGAACACATGGCTCAGATCAATTGCAAGAAGGAGCCTAAGAACCAGTCCCAGAGCTCAGCCAAGGGGCAAGAGACCAAGGCCAAGCCTGGTACCAGGGAGGTTGGCATGGACCCACTTCTCTCTCCTTACCATGAGCTGCTGCAGGACGAACACTTCATCCTGCCCCCAGACATGGACCACTACTCCACAGACTCGGACCACCTGCCTGTGCCCTGGGGGCTGCGTAAGGAGCTGGACCTGCAATTCTTCGGCGAGCACTGTGACAACCCAGACACTAACCCTGATGTCTCAGCAGCTTTACCACTGCAGCAGCGCATGCAGGCTCACATCCATAGGCACAGGTGAACGCTAACGCAGGCCAAATTTATTATACAGATGCCTGAAAGCAAATAAGCTCCTTACAGTTAGTCTCAAAACTGTTTATTTTTGTGTCCTGCTTTACCACAGTCTGTTGTCACTTCATGCTGCAGATTTGAGGTGGAGGCACTGGACTGGGACGTGGAGGCTGTTCTGTCTGAGAACCGGCAAAGGTTTGGCCCTAAGGGATCTCTGGAGCTCAACTCAGAGGGCCTCATCCAGGAGGCCTCGCTGGGTGACCCGCAGAGTGTCTATCGCATCCTACGGGATGGTAAGATACACCCTGATGTTGGCGATGCCCGAGGACACACAGCACTCATTGCAGCTACGGTAAGACACTGATATTGTATCACAAAGGCATGGGGAGACTCCAACAGAGATATGAATGGATAATATTGCTAAAGGTGTTGTGTGCACAGGATTTACCTTTTTTAAGATTTCTTTACAGGTCAACTGCCATAATGATGTGATCCACATGCTCCTGGACAGCGGAGCAGATGTGAACAAGCTCAACTGTGAGGGCATGTCTGCTCTGGCTGTTTGTAATGTCCTATACTACCCAATCCAGTCACTCCATGAGACAGTTGCAGAGAAGGTCCCACAAAAGACCCACACAAAATCACAGGTCTGTGAGGCACCAAAACATTTGACGTGCCTTCTTTGGACAGTTCTTTGCTCAAAAGTGTAATCTCTTTATTGTTTTTCTTCATTATATTTATTTGTCACTCCTATGTAAAACAGGCTGTCAAAGCCCGGTCCCCATCAGTGAACAGTCCTCAGAGCAGCATAGTGGAAGCCACCAAAAACAGAGCCCAGACCACAAAACAGGCTGACCAGCCCAATCAGGCTGACGACACTGCTCCAAAGGGCCACACCAACCAGGCTGATAACGAGGCTATGGACCGTGGCCAGTGTAATGACAGTCAAGTGTCCCTTTGCAATGGCCAGGGTTATTGTCAGGAAGAGGCTGACCAGGATGAGGATGAACTGTACCTCCATGAATGCAGTGACCAGGCTGCCCTGGACCTAGACCGCATGGACATGATAGTGGTGAGGGAAAGGCGCTCCATCCAGGTGCTGGATGGGAACATCCCACTGGGCTGTGTCCCCTGGCATGAGGGGGGTGGCTCTTATGATCTGACCCAGCAGCAGCAAGAGGAGGGAGAGGCCGGATCAGAGGAGGACCGGAGGAGGAGGGAGAGGAGAGGCAGCCTTATGGCTGACCCAGCGTTTGACTCGGCCCGCTCCCTGGCCAGCTTCCACATCCATGTCACGGAGGAGGTCATGCAGAAGACGGCCGAGGCCTTAAGCCGATCGGGCCTGGTACCACATGCTGACACCCAGGAGACCGTCCGCAAGATGGCCCTCATGAAGACCGAGTGAGTCGGGGACAGCCAGGGCTCTGCTCTGAGCTCATAGGAAACATTGTGGGTTAATTTTAAAGAGGCTGTCCTTACTCGCATAAATGTGGATTTATCTCATAGCATGTGCAATGTGAAAACTGCAAACCATGGAGAAAATACTTCAATGGAATCGTCCTCTAAATAAAATCAAGACAAACAAACAAAAGGGATGTGCTGATGATTGACATCATGTTAGGGTGGAGGAGATTAACCCCCATCTCTTTGTACAGGCACCGGGGAAGGTGGACCACCATGAAGCTGCTACTGGACAGGGGAGCAGACCCTAACGCCTCCAGTGTGCCCATGCCTGTCCTCTTCCTGGCCATCAAAGCAGGCCACATCCAAGCTGTCAGGCGTCTGCTGGAATGTGGAGCACGCACTGATATGTGCCTGCCTTCAGAAGTGGGCTATCTCTCACCTTCTTTTTTCTCTTTCTCACTCTCAGCCCCACTAACAAAACACATGGTTTTCTCCTAGCTGAGTGTCTTTGACTACACAGAGTTGATGTTTCAATATGACTGTGGTTGCTGGAATGGCTTAGTGACAACAGAAGGCGAGGGTGGTTGGTTGGTCTATTCCAGTGATTAATTACACTCATATTGCCTCTCATCTCATGTGTTCCAGCAAAGGGGTTTCTACCCCCTGCACATCGCCGCAGCTCTCCCTGGGGCGGAGGGCCCCAAAATCACTGAGCTGCTGCTGCACGCCGTGGCAGACCCAGATGTCACCGCCCAAGACGCTCACGAGGTGTTTAAGCTGGACAAGGTCAGCAGAGGAGTAAGATAGGGTTTTCTGTTGTTGCCGGAGACTTGCCTCATCTTCATGGTTCATAACTGATATGGTTCCTTTCTATATATTTTTTTTATACACTCGAACAACAACAACACACACATGCATGTGCACACACACACACACACACCAACCACCCAGAACCCAGTGGAGCCCCAGGCTGGTTTTGGGAATAAGTCTTCCACGTCGTCCGGCCCCCCGTCTCAGTTCTATATGGCCCCCAGTGTTCCCCCAGAAGAGGGGGGCAGGACTCCTCTGCACATGGCCTGTCAGAGAGACAAGGACTACACTGTGAGTTTTGCCACTAGTCATCAGAATGTAAAGTTCTGACTTTGTGTATGAGTATTGTGCATGTGTGTGATATTGTATGTGTATTTCAGAATGCTAGGGAGGTTGTGTCACTGCTCCTCTCCCACAAGGCAAGCACCAATGTTCTGTGGAGTGGCCACTCTCCCCTCTCTCTAGCTATCGCTAGCGGCAACGACTTGGTAAGGGCTTCAGTTCTCTCTTAAATAGGCCAAGACAGAAATACAACACCTACGCATTTGGCAAAACACACTTATTACTGTAAATGCTTCTGGGAGGGAATTTGAAACAAGTGTGTTACCAGTCTACTCCTCCCTATCTACTCCTGACTATCCACCTCCCCTAGTCCCTATATGTAATCATTCTGAGCTTGTCCAGGGGTTTTTATCCCATCTCTCCAGGACTGTTCAGTGAGCTTTCCTGCTGTGTTTTACACCCACCACTTAATGGAGAATGGCTCTATCATTATTTCCTGTGCATTTTGCCTCTCCTTCCCCCCCATCATTTCTCAATAGCCATTGAGTACATGAATTGCCTTTTTATAATATGTGAGGAGTAAATCTTAACCAGTTCCTTTCATGGCACAATGTGAAATGTCTCCTCTGTTACATTCATTCTGCACCTTCATTCAGTCAGAGACCGAGGGGTTTTGAATCAGAAACACGTTTTTTCTCCAACAAAGGGAAACAGATTTTAATTTGCTGTAACAATGGCGTGCTAAACCTACAAGGATTACGGGAAGGAGAGCAGCTGCCTACTTTAGCTGGCTGGATGGGAGGGAGGGAGGCAGCACATCCTTGAGAGGAGTTGGAAGTGCTGCTGGGGACATGAAAGGCTTCTGGTGAATCACACACAGTCAGGCTGAGATGAAGGATGGGGTGGGGAAGGGGTGGATGTGTGAGGCAACAGTAACCCAGACAGGCATTTATTGGGGCAGGAGTCTTAACAATCTCATATACAGTGAGCTCTAAAAGTATTGGGGCGGTGACAATTTTGTTGTTGTTTTGGCTTTGTACTCCAGTACTTTGGATTTGAAATGATAGAATGACTTCGAGCTTAAAGTGCAGACTGTCAGCTTTTAATTTGAGGGTATTTTCAGCCCTATCCAGTGAGCCCCCCCACACACACACACATTTTAGGGGACCAAAAGGACAAATTCACTTATATGTGGTAAAGTAGTCAAAAGTGTTTTGTATTTGGTCCCATATTCCTAGCACACGATTATTACTTCAAGCTTGTGACTCTACAAACTTGTTGGATATATTTGTTTGTTTGTTTTGGTTGTTTCAGATTATTTTGTGCCCAATAGAAATTAATGGTAAATAATGTATTGTGTCATTTTGGAGTCATTTTTATTGTAAATAATAATAGAATATGTTTCTAAACACTTCTACATTGATATGGATGCTACCATGTTGACGGATAATCCTGAATGAATCGTGAATAGTAATGAGTGAAATTTACAGACGCACAAATAGCATGCCTTGGGGGTATGATATCTTCTCACCATTATAATTACAGGGGAGGTTAGCATTTTGGGGGGAGTATGATATTTGAGCATCTAACTTTCTCACATTGTTACATGAATACATTGCTTACCATTAATTTCTTTTGGGCACAAAATCATCTGAAAAACAACCAAAACAAACAGCAAATCCATCCAACAAGTTTGGAAGAGTCACAAGCTTGATGTAATCATTGCATGCTAGGAATATGGGACCAAATACTAAACGGTTGACTACTTCAAAGAGAATTTGTGACAAATGAATTTGGTTCCCTAAAATGGAGGGACTATGTACACAAAGTGCTGTAATTTCTAAACGATTCACCTAATTTGGATGAAAATATCCTAAAATTAAAGCTGACAGTCTGCACTTTAACCTCAGTCATTGTATCATTTATAAAGCGCTGCAGTACAGAGCCAAAACCCCCCAAAATGTGTCCCAATACTTTTAGAGCTCACTATCTGTATAGGACTTCAGCCTTGTCGTTCCCTCTTGCGTTGACCTCCTTTTTCTACTGAATGTCCCGTTAGGCTGTTGATGAGCTGTTGGCTGGGGGTGCTGACCCCAACCTCCCCCTGACCCGCCGGGTGGGTAGTGCCCTCTGTGCCATGACCAATATCAGCTACGACTGTGCGGCTCACCTCCGCAACAGAACCAAGCTGGTAAGCACATTCAGGAGGCTGCATCCATACACACTATGCTGCTTCTTCTCCTCACTAAGCACATTAGGAGTGTCTTTGTGTTTGTTTTTTACGAGCTGGAGAAACTGATGAAGGCTGGTGCCAACATACTGATGCCAGTGGTGGTTGGTGAGGGCCGCAGGTGTGCTGTGGGCACCGCTGTGGACTACGCCCACTATGCATTTCACCAGGTACAGTACCAACACAACTGTACAATACTTCCAACCTTATACTCAGAAACAGACACACTGTAGACTTCCATGCAAATCCTCAAGTAGTTACCTGGTGTTATTAAAGTAGAAGTACTGGTGCCTCCTCTCTTGCACCAGGACTGGCGCATCGCCCACACCCCGTACCATGCCCTGAACCAGAGGGAGAGAGAGGCATACAATGCCCGCAGACAGATCCTCAGCGTGATGGGAGACCTGCTGCGTCAGGCAGTCATCAGGATGGAGAGACAGCGTGTAGAGAGGGAGCAGGGCCTGGGCATCAGCAGTATGTGTGTGTGTCACTGTGAATGCATATGTGTGAGTACATCTGTGATGTGCATGTAATATATGTGTATCTGTGGCAGGTGTTAGTCCCACAGAGAAGTTTGTGTACACTGGAGCAGGAGCCACTCCTCCCTGGAACAAGGCAGCCAGAGCAGTTCTCTCTGAGGAGCAGGACAGCACAGAGTCTCTCCCTCAGCAGATAGAACAGCAGCAGAGGGCAGAGCAGAGGTACTAGCATCCCCACTACACACACACACACACTAACACACGGACACAGTTACTGTTACCGTTCAAATTCAAGTTACTAATTTCTTTAAAAAATTACTAATCTTTCCTCTCATTCCAGACGGGGAAGTAAGGCAGTCATTGTCAGGTGAACTATACTTAAATTGATTTAACTGCTGTCTCAGACCTTCTTTTAACATTTACCAGGGTTTCACACAAGTGTTCTAGTAAAGTAGGCTACTGTATGAGTTGAGACGAGTAAACAACACATTTAAAGCTATGAGTTTTAGTCACTAGATGGCAGCAAAGTCATTGTTATGGCATTTACATGAGACTAGACCCACACTGTGTGCGATCTGATATTTATACATGTATATATGTGGTGCTTTCAGGAAGCCCCTGTTTAAATACTGCTACCAGTGTGGCCGTTCTGTGGGTGTGGTCCTGATCGCCTGCAGCCGCTGTCACGAGGTATTCTACTGTAGCAAGACGTGCAAGATGAAGGCCTGGAACGACCGCCACAAGGATGAGTGTGTCCGTGTACCAGGTCGGAAGGACAACACCACCTCCCCCAATCACCTCCTCACAAAGCATGCCAACACCTTTAACTAACCAATCAATCCCTGTGTGTCATTAAAACACATGTTCATATGAAGTTATACTCCAACATCCAAACTTTAGCTTTTCCCTGTTCTGTAGCACATTTGATTAAACTAATCTGCATTCCTAACCCTCAAGTGATTATGTCAAAGAGCCCATGGTCAGCTTAATAGACACACTGTTTCACAATATTGATGTAATATACAGTATACACTGTGTACAAAACATTGCTCTTTCCATGACCGACTGACCAGATGAATCCAGGTGAAAGCTATGATACCTTATCTATGTCATGTGTTTAATCCACTTCAATCAGTGCAGATGAAGGGGAGGAGATCGGTTAAAGAAGGATTTTTAAGCCTTGAGACAATTAAGACATGGATTGTATGTGTACCTTTCAGAGGGTGAATGTGCAAGACAAAAGATTTAAGTGCACTTTAACAGCTCCCGAGTGGCGCAGCGGTCTATGGCATTGCATCTCAGGCGTCACTACAGACACCCTGGTTCGATTCCAGGCTGTATCACACCCGGCCGTGATTGGTCCCATAGGGCGGCGCACAATTGGCCCAGCGTCGTCCGGGTTAGGGTTTAGCCGGGGTAGGCCGTCATTGTAAATAAGAATTTGTTCTTAACTGACTTGCCAAGTTAAATCATTTAAATAAATTAACAGGGTATTGTAGTAGGTGCCAAGTGCACCAGTTTGTCAAGAACTGTGATTTTGCTGGGTTTTTCACAATCAACAGTTTCCTGTATGTATCGAATGGTCAACCAGCCAACATGACACAACTGTGGGAACATTGGAGTCAAACCTGAACCAGCATCCCTGTGGAATGCTTTCGACACCTTGTAGAGTCCATGACCCAACAAATTGAGGCTGTTCTGAGGGCAAAACTCTATTGGGAAGGTGTCCTTAATGTTTTGTACACTCAGTGTATGTACTGTATAATGGAAGTGCATGGTTTAATCCTGCAGTCATTCAATTGCACATACTGTACTACAGTGGATCTGAAATCCGTACTCTGGGAACCCAGACGTTTCACAATTGTGTTGTAGCCCGGAACTAACTCACCTGATTCGCCTAGTCAAGGGTCACGTTCCCCTGCTCAGACGTTGCATGCATCAACCAATGGTTGCATGCCACGTAATCGACTGACAGATTGCTATAACATGATAAGTTGATACCTAAAATACCTATCCAGGCGTTGTAAGATCTGGAATGCATCAGCAACGCCTGGGCAGAGGAATGCGCCCAATGGCTTGATGGTTAGTTGACCATTTAAATCAGGTGTGCTAGGTCTGGAATAGATGAAATACATGGAACATCTGGGGTTCCCAGAAGAGAGGTTTGACAACCCCTGCTGTACTATACAGCAGCTTTCTAGATGCCTTTATTACTTATCGCCACTAGGTGGCACTGACGCTACACAGACTGATCGAACCTGTTAACATGGCATTTATACTGAGAAGTGGCTATTTGAGCTTTAAAATGAGAAATAAGAACTAGGCACAGGTGGGTCATGCAGCATGCAGTGAGCTTGTATCCCATGTTGATTCTTTACAGGAGTCACCCATAGTGAAAATACTCTAATTCAGGAGAGAAAAGGACAGCCAAGCACAGTCAAGAGTAAGGCCATGGTGTAAAACAGATATATAGCAAACAATGGTGTGAGTGATGAGTATGTGTGAAGATGTCTGCTATATATCTTGGAGAGTGAAAAAACATTTGTGTGGGTAAAATAAGATGATAGAATTCCTAAAAGCAGAAGTCAAAATCTATGTTGACACACTGTACACTACAGTTTAAGTGTATTAAAGACAGTGACCTAGTAGAGTATGTGATGACGCTGCTGTTGCTGTGACACCAGTGTTTGCCGAATCCCAAAAGAACCCCACCAAGGCATCGCTGATAGAGCAGATGAAGGTCCATCTGAAGTGTGACAGGTTAAAGGAGAAGCTGGCAAGAGGGTTACTACAGGGTAGGATTATAGTAAGATAAGGCACCATATTCACTACAGGACATTATCTCAAAGTACTGAATAGAAAAGTGAAAGTCTCTGATGTGATAAGGATATTGTCTGCCAGTTACGATCCATTTAGATAATAGAGAGATTGTGACTAAGCAGGGTTCTGTGTTTGTGTCTGCAGCTAAGCCCAAAGACCCAAACAGCTCTATGAGGAAGGCCAAAAGCAGCGAGGGCTCTCAGGATCCAGCCACTCGGAGACGATTTTTAGGAGCCGGGGCCAAAACCAAGACGGGCCAGCTCAACCTGGCCCAGAAACTCTCAGAGAGCCACTATGGAACCCTGAAAGAGAACTACAGCTTCATCTGACAGCTACACATAGACTGATTCTGTTATATTAAAGTACTTTGGGAATGGAATATATTCTCTAGAAAGATGAATGGAGGAGAGTGGTGACTTGGTCTCATGTGAAACTGTGTGCCAGATGACTTGACAGACATGAGAATGTGCAGTAAGATAAAATGTATAATCATTGGGCAGCATCCCAGTACCTTTGACTCTGTTACCAAAAGAAGCAATTACAAATAACAGTCAGTCTCAGTCGGACATCTTTAAAATGTCATCACGTTTATAATAGCTGACAATTCATGGGGGAAAACAACGACAGAATGTCGACATATTTTCACCTTGGCATTGTTGCTCAATCACAAGAACCTCAAAAGGGGAATTTTGTATTTATTTTTCAAATTGGCACATTTTACTTATGCCTCCCACTGTATTGTAGGACAATCAAGTGTGTCCACCAAATACTTTGGGGCCCTTGATTTTCACACCCTGACACATAAAACCACATTCACACCACACGCACACATTTTATGTAATCAGCCAGCCTGTATCTGTATCCAAATCAATCAGCACCTCAACATGGCGCTTCTCTCCCATTGATTTTTCCATATGAGGATTCTCTGTGTGTTGAGAGGGCCTGCTCATCGATTTCTCAGTGTTCATTGGGCTTGGGATTGAGCTGAGCAGCCCAGTGTTGGGTTTGTTAGCACAAGTATTTTGAGCTATAAGAACCTGCAGGTAATGAGGAATGGGCTTCTTATTCAGCTTCCCACCTAAATGTATTAAGAGCAAAATCTCTCACCAAATTTACTGTAAGTGCCAGGGAACCACATGAAAAGCAGGTGAAGGAGAAGTGTGGAAGTGGGCCTGGAAGTGTTGAAGGAGAGACCAGGGGCTGTGCAAATTTAGGGGATGATGATCAAGACTGGAAAGCAGCAATCATGCTCTGTATTCTGTTTACGTTTCTTTTAGCTCAGTTTTCAATGTTTCTCTCCTGGGAAATCAGAAGCTGTATTCACACAGTCTTAAAACATGCATTCTACATGCATCCATTCATGCTGTGCCTCTATATGCAGGCAGTCAAACAGTCTCACAAACAGTTTTACACAAAGTCAAAGACAGGCACTCGCACACTTACATACCGTACACCAGTACATTGACATATACACTGTGTTACATTAACGGACACTGTGTCACCAGATCTTCTCCATTCTAGCATCCACGTACTGTCTGGATGTCTCACCCCCAACAATTTATAATTTAATCACTATTGGCCATACATACACAATATGCCACTACATCAGATTTATTATCTGCTATGACAGACTGTAACTGTACACACACACAGACACTTTGAAATGGTCCTCCTGTGTGTGACGGAGGGAACATGAGCCAGCTCCAACAACAATGCACTCCCATCACTGACTGCACCTTCATTACAATGTCACTGTGCTGCCTGGAACATTCTAGCAACGTTTGGAGAACGTGTGACAGTGATTTAGTCAAGGCATTCCTTCTCCACATCCAGCTGTAGTCAACTGTGCATATGGCAGGTGGGGAAGGTTCAAACCCCTAAGTTTGGGTTAGTGATAATATATTACATTATATTACAAGATAGGAAATATGTATAAAAAGCTGCACCTCTCCTTTTTTTGACGGGTCGCCAGGATGTGTTGAGTGAACAACACTAACCAACGGCTATGCTTAAAATTCTTCATGTGATCTGTATGCGTGTTGGGCTTATTTTGGAGTGTGTATACTCTGTGTGTTGCTGGCTAAGTGAGCTGTGCGTCACCTTGACTGCTAACAGAATGGTGGATTTTAGAAGTTTGAAGACCAGATTGATCAAATAAAATATCAGACACAGAGAGGCTTCCAGGCCTAATATGACGGAAGCGGCTTTCTACAGTCCTTCAATAGAGAACGGCTAGATTGTTATACTATACCCACCTGCTTTCACAGACCTACATATCTCCTATCTTCATTTAATCACTCTGTTATCACAGAGAATGTCCCTGTGTAGCAGGAAATGCAAACTTAAGAGTTTTTCCACTTTAAAATGTCAGACTTGATTTGCCCTAATGAAAAGATGTATCCACCCCTACAAAAATGTATATTAATTATAATCCACATAATAATTCACATTTCCTGTTGCTGAAAGATTATTGTCCTTTTGTGAGAAGGTCAAATTAAGATAGGACATTGATATGTCACTGCTGCTGTGTTAATTAATGTGCTATTGATGCAAGGGTTTTACAATAAACCATTATTTTTTATGTAATAGATACTTGAGAGATCCACATTCCCTTGTCACTGTGATTGAGTAAAAAAAACAACTAATGTGTTGGATGAGCATACTGTAGATACGCACCAAACCGGCTTTCACAGTGTTCTCACAACATCGCTGTTATTGGCATTGTTAGAACATTGCAACAAGGTCACATTGACTTTACATTAGAATGGCATATTCACTAAGAAGCCTGTGGCATCCAAACATCACATCTAGCATGTGAACCATCCTTGTTCACCACCCAAGCATAGAAACAATAAAAAGAAGCCAAAGACCAGCTCTACTTGCCACATTAAAAAAATATAAACAAGCAAAAAAAAACAAGGAATATTAATGTTCTTTGTTTTTTTCTCATCAAAATAAAAGGTAGTCCATTTATTCAATGACAATCCTTTCCTATTTGGCAAAGTTACCCACCAATCGCCCTTTTTTCCTCTTCTATTCCATCTCAAAACACAGTCTCAATTGGATGCACCACCTGTTCATTATCGCCTGAGCAGCAGTGTGGCCAATGAGAGCAGGGGGAGGAGGATAGAGGGGTGGGTCTGGGTTCCTGTGCCCTTCACCTTCTTGTTCTCAGGAGGATTGTAGTATCTGGTGCTGTCTGTTTTGGGCACAATGACACGAGGTCCGCTACGAGCACATGACTCGCCTGTACACATTCCACTTCCTGAACCGCTGATGTCATCACCTGGGGACAAGGGAAAGGCATTTGTTAATTGAAATGAGGATATCAGTGAGTCCCAAGCTTTTCAAGATGTTTCTGCACTCCCAACTCTAACCTATACATCCATTACCCCCCCATCCACAAACCAATATCCCATACTCTCTAACCCACTGTCTACTATAGTCTCAGCCCTTCCTTCCTCCTCCATCAGCCCTCCTCCCCCACCCGTCACTCACTGGCATCCTGGAAGTCCACGTCGTTGCCGTTGAGGGCGTTCCTCAGCCGGTTGGTCATGATCTTCAGCTGCATGATTTGCTGGCGGATAGTCATGTCTGGCTTGGTGATGTCAATTTCCACCTCGGGGTTATTGATCTGGCTGGCCAGGCCGTCACCCATCACCTCGGGAAGATACCTGGACACAGAACACATCAATACGTCACTTAGCAGGCAACACGGTTGCATTTCTGTGGTACTACATTGCATTAGGATGACAAAGCTCTGGGACTAGCCCTTTATTTGAATGTGGCTTTGGACCATTAAGGAGATGTATGGCAAGTAGAATTTTGTGGGTTATGTGTTTATCGCTGGGTATTTCTTTTTGGACAAATCCATTTTCCTTCAGGGATTTAGTCTATCGATTTCACCAGTTATTGATTTGTCAACCTTTTGATGTGTCTGTCTATCTGTCTCAGTCTCTCCTCATCTTCTCTACTGTATATATCCTCTAGGCTCCCCTCTCCTCCACTGGACTACATTGCTTGGGCACAGTATTGGATGGAAAATCCCACACTCATACAGTATATAGTGTATATATGCAGGTAACTGACAAAATAAAGGAAACTCCAACATAAAGCATCTTAATAGGGCATTGGGCCAACATGATACAGAACAGCTTCAATGCACCTTGGCATAGATTCTACAAGCCTCTGGAACTATTGGAGAGAAGCGACATTCTTCCACGAGAAATTCCATAATTTGGTGTTTTGTTGATGGTGGTGGAGAACGCTGTCCCAGGCGCCGCTCCAGAATCTTCCATAAGTGTTAAAATGGGTTGGGATCTGGTGGCTGAGACAGCAATGGCATATGGATTACATCGTTTTCATGCTCATCAAACCATTCAGTGACCACTCGTGTCATGTGAATGGGGGCATTGTCATCCTATGGGCATACAGTAGCTTTGGTAGCCAAAATAACGGCCTGCCCAGATTTTTTATACATGACACTAAGCGTGATGGGATGTTAATTGCTTGATTAACTCAGCAACCACATCTTTGTAGAAGCACCTGCTTTCAATATACTTTGTATCCCTCATTTACTCAAGTGTTTCCATTATTTTGGCAGTTACCTGTAGCTTGAATAGCTATACTTGAAGCCTGTTAACCTGTAATTTACGCATATCACTTTCTGCTTACGGCTGAGCTAGCGATACAGCACACTGAGCCCTACATGCATTATTAATGGCCCATTGCCTTGTAGTTGCATTTTTATGTCCTGACCCGTCACAAATTTCAATATTTCAGCATCTCTAACCACGTTTCCATCAATGATTTACAGTGTCTTCAGAAAGTATTCCTACTGTACCCCTTGACTTATTCTACATTTTGTTGTGATACAGCCTGAATTCAAAATGGATTCAATTGATTTTTTTGACATTTTTTACAAACAATACCCGATAATGACGAAGTGAAAATGTTATGGTGAGTGAATGAGGACCCAAAAGCGAACTAACTTAAACAGAGCTTCTTTAATAACCAAACATAGGTAGGCTCAGATAGACCGGCAGATTCCGACAGGACAGGACAAGGTTACAGCAAACATGACGATAGTCTGGCTCAGGCATGAAACACAACAAACAAGAATCCGACAAGGACAGGAACAGAAACAGAGAGAGATATAGGGACCTAATCAGAGGGAAAAAGGGAACAGGTGGGAAACGGGGTGAATGGGTAGTCAGAGGAGACAAGGAACAGCTGGGGGAAAGCGGGGGAGAAAAGGTAACCTAACAACGACCAGCAGAGGGAGACAGGGTGAAGGGAAAGGACAGAGACAAGACACAACATGACAGTACATGACAGTACCCCCCCACTCACCGAGCGCCTCCTGGCGCACTCGAGGAGGAAACCTGGCGGCAACGGAGGAAATCCTCGATCAGCGCACGGTCCAGCACGTCCCGAGAGGGAACCCAACTCCTCTCCTCAGGACCGTACCCCTCCCAATCTACGAGGTACTGGTGACCACGGCCCCGAGGACGCATGTCCAAAATTCTACGGACCCTGTAGATGGGTGCGCCCTCGACAAGGATGGGGGGGGGGGGGGGGGGCCCAAGACGAGCGGGGGCGCGAAGGACGGGCTTGATGCAGGAGACATGGAAGACCGGGTGGACGCGACGAAGGTATCGCGGAAGAAGAAGTCGAACTGCGACAGGATTAATGACCCGAGAAATACGGAACGGACCAATGAACCGCGGGGTCAACTTGCGAGAAGCCGTCTTAAGGGGAAGGTTCTGAGTGGAGAGCCAAACTCTCTGACCGCGACAATATCTAGGACTCTTAGTTCTACGCTTATTAGCAGCCCTCACAGTCTGCGTCCTATAACGGCAAAGTGCAGACCTGACCCTCTTCCAGGTGCGCTCGCAACGTTGGACAAAAGCCTGAGCGGAGGGGACGCTGGACTCGGCGAACTGAGATGAGAACAGCGGAGGCTGGTACCCGAGGCTACTCTGAAAAGGAGATAGCCCGGTCGCAGACGAAGGAAGCGAGTTGTGGGCGTATTCTGCCCAGGGGAGCTGTTCTGACCAAGACGCAGGGTTACGAAAAGAAAGACTGCGTAAGATGCGACCAATAGTCTGATTGGCCCGTTCTGCTTGACCGTTAGACTGGGGGTGAAAGCCGGAAGAGAGACTGACGGAAGCCCCAATCAAACGGCAAAACTCCCTCCAAAATTGAGACGTGAATTGCGGACCTCTGTCCGAAACGACGTCTGACGGAAGGCCATGAATTCTGAAAACATTCTCGATGATGATTTGTGCCGTCTCTTTAGCAGAAGGAAGCTTAGCAAGGGGAATGAAATGAGCCGCCTTAGAGAACCTATCGACAACCGTAAGAATAACAGTCTTCCCCGCTGACGAAGGCAGTCCGGTGACAAAATCTAAGGCGATGTGAGACCACGGTCGAGAGGGAATAGGAAGCGGCCTGAGACGGCCGGCAGGAGGAGAGTTACCGGACTTAGTCTGCGCGCAGACCGAACAAGCAGCCACGAAACGACGCGTGTCATGCTCCCGGGTGGGCCACCAAAAACGCTGGCGAATGGAAGCAAGCGTACCCCGAACGCCAGGGTGGCCGGCTAACTTGGCAGAGTGAGCCCACTGAAGAACGGCCAGACGAGTAGGAACGGGAACGAAAAGAAGGTTCCTAGGACAAGCGCGCGGCGACGGAGTGTGAGTGAGCGCTTGTTTTACCTGCCTCTCAATTCCCCAGACAGTCAACCCGACAACACGCCCCTCAGGGAGAATCCCCTCGGGGTCAGTGGAGGCTACTGAAGAACTGAAGAGACGAGACAAAGCATCAGGCTTGGTGTTCTTAGAGCCCGGACGATAAGAAATCACGAACTCGAAACGAGCGAAAAACAGCGCCCAACGCGCCTGACGCGCATTAAGTCGTTTGGCAGAACGGATGTACTCAAGGTTCCTATGGTCAGTCCAAACGACAAAAGGAACGGTCGCCCCCTCCAACCACTGTCGCCATTCGCCTAGGGCTAACCGGATGGCGAGCAGTTCGCGGTTACCCACATCATAGTTACGTTCCGACGGCGACAGGCGATGAGAAAAATACGCGCATGGGTGGACCTTGTCGTCAGAGAGGGAGCGCTGAGAAAGGATGGCTCCCACGCCCACCTCTGACGCGTCAACCTCGACAACGAACTGTCTAGAGACGTCAGGTGTAACAAGGATAGGAGCGGATGTAAAACGATTCTTGAGGAGATCAAAAGCTCCCTGGGCGGAAACGGACCACTTAAAGCACGTCTTGACAGAAGTAAGGGCTGTGAGAGGAGCTGCCACCTGACCGAAATTACGGATGAAACGACGATAGAAGTTCGCGAAGCCGAGAAAGCGCTGCAGCTCGACGCGTGACTTAGGGACGGGCCAATCAATGACAGCTTGGACCTTAGCGGGATCCATCTTAATGCCTTCAGCGGAAATAACAGAACCGAGAAATGTGACGGAGGAGGCATGAAAAGTGCACTTCTCAGCCTTCACAAAAAGACAATTCTCTAAAAGGCGCTGGAGGACACGTCGAACGTGCTGAACATGAATCTGGAGTGACGGTGAAAAAATCAGGATATCGTCAAGGTAAACGAAAACAAAGATGTTCAGCATGTCTCTCAGGACATCATTGACTAATGCCTGAAAGACAGCTGGAGCGTTAGCGAGGCCGAAAGGAAGAACCCGGTATTCAAAGTGCCCTAACGGAGTGTTAAACGCCGTCTTCCACTCGTCCCCCTCCCTGATGCGCACGAGATGGTAAGCGTTACGAAGGTCCAACTTAGTGAAAAACCTGGCTCCCTGCAGGATCTCGAAGGCTGAAGACATAAGAGGAAGCGGATAACGATTCTTCACTGTTATGTCATTCAGCCCTCGATAATCTATGCAGGGGCGCAGAGACCCGTCCTTCTTCTTGACAAAAAAAAACCCCGCTCCGGCGGGAGAGGAGGAGGGGACTATGGTACCGGCGTCAACAGCTACAGACAAATAATCTTCGAGAGCCTTACGTTCGGGAGCCGACAGAGAGTATAGTCTACCCCGGGGGGGGGTGGTTCCCGGAAGGAGATCAATACTACAATCATACGACCGGTGTGGAGGAAGAGAGGTGGCCCTGGACCGACTGAACACCGTGCGCAGATCGTGATATTCCTCCGGCACCCCTGTCAAATCACCAGGCTCCTCCTGTGAAGAAGAGACAGAGGAAACAGGAGGGATAGCAGACATTAAACATTTCACATGACAAGAGACGTTCCAGGAGAGGATAGAATTACTAGACCAATTAATGGAAGGATTATGACAAACTAGCCAGGGATGGCCCAAAACAACAGGTGTAAAAGGTGAACGAAAAATTAAAAAAGAAATGGTTTCACTATGATTACCAGAAACAGTGAGGGTTAAAGGTAGCGTCTCACGCTGAATCCTGGGGAGAGGACTACCATCCAGGGCGAACAAGGCCGTGGGCTCCTTTAACTGTCTGAGAGGAATGTCATGTTCCCGAGCCCAGGTCTCGTCCATAAAACAGCCCTCCGCCCCAGAGTCTATTAAGGCACTGCAGGAAGCTGACGAACCGGTCCAGCGTAGATGGACCGACAAGGTAGTGCAGGATCTTGAAGGAGAGACAGGAGTAGTAGCGCTCACCAGTAGCCCTCCGCTTACTGACGAGCTCTGGCCTTTTACTGGACATGAAGTGACAAAATGACCAGCGGAACCGCAATAGAGACAGAGGCGGTTGGTGATTCTCCGTTCCCTCTCCTTAGTCGAGATGTGGATACCTCCCAGCTGCATGGGCTCAGCACCCGAGCCGGCAGAGGAAGATGGTAGTGATGCGGAGAGGGAGGCGACGGAGAGCGCGAGCTCCTTTCCACGAGCTCGGTGACGAAGATCAACCCGTCGCTCAATGCGAATAGCGAGTTCAATCAAGGAATCCACGCTGGAAGGAACCTCCCGGGAGAGAATCTCATCCTTTACCTCTGCGCGGAAACCCTCCAGAAGACGAGCGAGCAAGGCCGGCTCGTTCCAGCCACTGGAGACAGCAAGAGTGCGAAACTCAATAGAGTAGTCTGTTATGGATCGGTTGCCTTGACATAGGGAAGACAGGGCCCTGGAAGCCTCCTCCCCAAAAACAGATCGATCAAAAACCCGTATCATCTCCTCCTTAAAGTCCTGATACTGGTTAGTACACTCAGCCCTTGCCTCCCAGATTGCCGTGCCCCACTCACGAGCCCGTCCAATAAGGAGAGATATGACGTAGGCGACACGAGCAGTGCTCCTGGAGTAAGTGTTGGGCTGGAGAGAAAACACAATATCACACTGGGTGAGGAACGAGCGGCATTCAGTGGGCTCCCCAGAGTAACACGGCGGGTTATTGATTCTGGGCTCCGGAGATTCGAAAGCCCTGGAAGTGGCCGGTGGATCGAGGCGGAGATGGTGAACCTGTTCTGTGAGGTTGGAGACTTGGGTGGCCAGGGTCTCAACGGCATGTCGAGCAGCAGACACTTCCTGCTCGTGTCTGCCTAGCATCGCTCCCTGGATCCCGACGGCTGAGTGGAGAGGATCCGAAGTCGCTGGGTCCATTCTTGGTCGGATTCTTCTGTTATGGTGAGTGAATGAGGACCCAAAAGCGAACTAACTTAAACAGAGCTTCTTTAATAACCAAACATAGGTAGGCTCAGATAGACCGGCAGATTCCGACAGGACAGGACAAGGTTACAGCAAACATGACGATAGTCTGGCTCAGGCATGAAACACAACAAACAAGAATCCGACAAGGACAGGAACAGAAACAGAGAGAGATATAGGGACCTAATCAGAGGGAAAAAGGGAACAGGTGGGAAACGGGGTGAATGGGTAGTCAGAGGAGACAAGGAACAGCTGGGGGAAAGCGGGGGAGAAAAGGTAACCTAACAACGACCAGCAGAGGGAGACAGGGTGAAGGGAAAGGACAGAGACAAGACACAACATGACAGTACATGACAGAAAACATGTTTTTAGACATTTTTGCAAATGTATTACAAATTAAATAAAGTAATATCTAATTTACATAAGTATCCACAACCCTGAGTCAATACTTTGCTGAAGCACCTTTAGCGGCAATTAGAGGCACCTTTACCTTTAGCGGCAATTACAAGTACAATTACAGTATTTTGGGGTAAGTCTCTAAGAGCTTTGCACACCTGGATTGTACAATATTTGAGCATTATTATTTTTTAAATTCTTCAAGCTCTGTCAATTTGATCATTGCTAGACAGCCATTTTTAAGACTTGCCATAGATTTTCAAGCCGCTTTAAGTCGAAACTGTAACCGGGCCACTCAGGAACATTCAATGTTGCCTTGGTAAGCAACAGTGTAGATTTGGCTTTGTGTTTTACGTTATTATCCTGCTGAAAGGTTCATTCATCTCCCAGTGTCTGTTGGATAGCAGACTGAACCAGGTTTTCCTCTAGGATTTTGCCTGTCCTGTATTCTGTTTTATCCAACAACAAAAAACTCCATAGTCCTTGCAGATGCCCATAACATGATGCAGCCAACACAATGATTGAAAACATGAAAAGTGGTACTCAGTGACGTGTTGGATTTGCCCCAAACATAATGCTTTGTATTCAGGACAAAAAGTTTGTTTCTTTGCCACATTTTTTGCAGAATTACTTAAGTGCCTTGTTGCAAACAGGATGCATATTTCGGGATATTTTTTATTCTGTACAATCTTCCTTTTCACTCTGTCATTTAGGTTAGTATTGGGGAGTAACTACAATGTTGTTGACCCATCGATTTTTATTCGGTACATGAAAACATTTTGTGTGCACTATGTCATCACGCACTGATCAGTTTGGTGGAAATACACCACTGGTGGGAAAATGCGGAGATTTTCTTTATGTGGATTTTAGAATATTCGCATGAAAATCTGTTGCCAATTGGATGTAAATCTAGCTACACACATTTATGCACAAACTCACGCACCCTCACACGTTTATATCAGTGTCCGATGCTGCTTGAAAAACAATCACAAACACGCCCATGAACCCACAAGTACATACATTTTTTATGACATAGTCTGTCACATATTTCAGAGTCAACAGCCCACTATAAATCAAATTGCCCAATCTCAATCCAATAAGGGAGGAGTTGTGGCACTGCAGAAAGGGAGGTAAACTGCTCAATAATCAATTTAGTTGAATAGCATGAAAGGGGGTGAGGGGAAGGGGAGGCCATTTCAGACTGAGATAGAGAGGGTCTTGGGGGATTCACTCTAACCAGAGAGAGTGTTACATGACTAATAGGCAGTGCTGTGTCTCTGTGCACTGTCTGCTGCTGTGTGAATGGTTAGCATGTTCATCCTGGTTCTAAAGTGCATCTCAGGGTTACCTGAGCAATTCACATCCAACACAGTACAGATGTTCTCAGACAGGTGAGAAGGAATAGTATACTATGTTTAGGGGATGATATTCTGCATATTACTGTTGACAATGTGTCATTAACAGTCTGTCTCTGCCAGACAGCTAAAATACTGGACAGGTGCTCATCATACCTGGCCTTGGTCATGCCATTCCAGCACTTGTCACCAGCTGCTCCTGCTGCCACTTTACTATTGCACAGAGCAGCTGGCAGCTGGACCCAGTACTGCTGCATCTCCCGCAGCTTACTGGACACATCAGATATCTAGGAGAGATAAGACATAGTTTGAATACTCAGCACACACACACACACACACACACACACACACACACACAAGATAGAGAGGATGTCCTGCAGTTCTAATGACACACACACCTGCATCTCCAGTGGGACCCCTACGGTGGGGCTGGGTTTGTACTCCATTGCAGTGCTGGCAGGGTTCACTCTCTTCTTTCTCTCCTCAGACCCTGAGCTCTGTGTGTCTGCCACCCTGGGGGTCCCACAGGACTGGAACACCTACCACCAAACACACAATGAAACCCACACCTTTAGACACATCTAACACTGAAGAGAATGGGCCATGAGTGGGAGTGAGAAGGTTTAGTCAGGGTTTGGTGCTGGTTGAACTGACCTTGCTGGTGAAGACCTCTGTGTTCTCCTGCATGTAGAGGATGGCCTCTGAGATGCGGATGGGGAGGGAGTAGATGACCACATCCACACTGGGGTCAGCACTGAAACTAGACGCCACCTGCAGCATGGTGTCTGGACAATAGAGACAGGGAAGAGAATCGAGGAAAAGACTGAGAGTGTGTGCTTATTTGTGTGTGTTGTGTGTGCGGGCATGTGTGAGTGCATGTGTGTTTCTCTCACCGACGAGGTTCTGCCACTCGGTGTCCAGGTCGGCCTGGTTGGCAAGGCAGCCCTTCATGACGTTTCTGCAGTAGTTGGCACAGGGCTTGACGGAGGCTAGGCCTCTACAGTGGGGGCAGTACACAAGCTTCATCATAGCACGGGTACACTCTGGGCTCAGAGGAACCTGGAGGGGCACACCCATCATCATCATCAAGGAGCTTTGCATCTTTTTAACTGTGAGGAGTAATGAGACTACATTATTTATAAGACTCTTTAGAGGTATAAATAATTGACTCCTACCTTTTTGCGAAAATAAATATAACTTGTTAAACTCTCTTTCTCTAAGCAATTGCATTAGTATAAAGTAATATACAGTGGGGCAAAAAAGTATTTAGTCAGCCACCAATTATGCAAGTTCTCCCACTTAAAAAGATGAGAGAGGCCTGTAATTTTCATCATAGGTACACTTCAACTATGACAAGCAAGATTTCTGGCTCTCACAGACTTATTCTTTAAGAGGCTCCTCTGTCCTCCACTCGTTACCTGTATTAATGGCACCTGTTTGAACTTGTTCTCAGTATAAAAGACACCTGTCCACAACCTCAAACAGTCACACTCCAAACTCCACTATGGCCAAGACACCAGAAACAAAATTGTAGACCTGCACCAGGCTGGGAAGACTGAATCTGCAATAGGTAAGCAGCTTGGTTTGAAGAAATCAACTGTGGGAGCAAATATTAGGAAATGGAAGACATACAAGACCACTGATAATCTCCCTCGATCTGGGGCTCTACGCAAGATCTAAATTATCACAAGAACAGTGAGCAAAAATCGCAGAACCACACGGGGGGACCTAGTGAATGACCTGCAGAGAGCTGGGACCAAAGTAACAAAGCCTACCATCAGTAACACACTACGCCGCCAGGGACTCAAATCCTGCAGTGCCAGACGTGTCCCCTTTGCTTAAGCCAGTACATGTCCAGGCCTGTCTGAAGTTTGCTAGAGAGCATTTGGATGATCCAGAAGAAGATTGGGAGAATGTCATATGGTCAGATGAAACCAAAATATAACTTTTTGGTAAAAACTCAACTCGTCGTGTTTGGAGGACAAAGAATGCCGAGTTGCATCCAAAGAACACAATACCTACTGTGAAGCATGGGGGTGGAAACATCATGCTTTGGAAATGTTTTTCTGCAAAGGGACCAGGACGACTGATCTGTGTAAAGGAAAGAATGAATGGGGCCATGTATCGTGAGATTTTGAGTGAAAACCTCCTTCCATCAGCAAGGGCATTGAAGGTGAAACGTTGCTGGGTCTTTCAGCATGACAATGATCCCAAACACACCGCCCGGGCAACGAAGGAGTGGCTTCGTAAGAAGCATTTCAAGGTCCTGGAGTGGCCTAGCCAGTCTCCAGATCTCAACCCCATAGAACATATTTGGAGGGAGTTGAAAGTCCATGATTCCCAGCAACAGCCCCAAAACATCACTGCTCTAGAGGAGATCTGCATGGAGGAATGGGCCAAAATACCAGCAACAGTGTGTGAAAACCTTGTGAAGACGTACAGAAAACATTTGATCTCTGTCATTGCCAACAAAGGGTATATAACAAAGTATTGAGATAAACTTTTGTTATTGACCAAGTACTTATTTTCCACCATAATTTGCAAATAAATTCATTAAAATCCTACAATGTGATTTTCTGGATTTTTTCTTCTCATTTTGTCTGTCATAGTTGAAGTGTACCTATGATGAAAATGACAGGCCTCTCTCATCTTTTTAAGTGGGAGAACTTGCACAATTGGTGGCTGACTAAATACTTTTTTGCCCCACTGTACTTTCTAATTGTTTTTGAACATGCACATAGCTCAGTATTGGGATGATTTATTTTATAGAGTCATTATCACTCATCTTTATCAACGGTGTAAATAATTTCGGGTCCCACTGTATATGTGTGGTTAAAACATGTACTATGATCATGATTATCATGTATTGATTATGATTATGTAGTGCGCATTTTGCAACATGAAACAGCAACAATACCATGCAGCTAATGCATAAGAGGGGTTCGGTGAGGGATAGATAAACGGATATGTTGGTGTAGATGTTTCCTAAAGGATGCTAACTGTTACAAGAGTTGGCTATCATTTCCAAGAATAATCTCGCACTATTAAAGCCTTCGGAGGAGGACCATGTCATTTTCTCAGAATGCAGCTTCAAATGTAGCTCCTTAAAAGGATAAGAGCGAGCTTATGCTGTCTAGAATGGGAGACCATTAAGAACTTCACAAGGAGACTGAACAGCTAACAAGATTAAAGCGGTGTCATTACAACCGGTCCTTGTATTAACAGACTTCACAGGAACCCATCAACAGGGCTTAATGTACACAGACAACCAGCTTCCTAATACGTCCGAATGTCACCAATTGATTGTGACATCCCACAGTGTTAAATCTCCTACAGTGTGACAACAGGAGGTGGAGTGGAGCAGAGCGGACAGGTAATGGTGCTGATAAATTAAGATCAGTGACAGGACAGACACCCATGATGCCATACTGTTACATCAGCCACTGTCACTGACAGTAACAACAGTAATCAACCATAGCTCAAAGGGATTATTCCATCCATCCACATGCGCTTTCTCTTGCTCCCTCTTTCTCTCACTCACTCTCTTTCTCTCTCTCAGATTCTCTCTCTCAGGTTCTCTCACACACTCGCTTTCATCTCTCTATACCTCCTCCTCTCCACTTCTATCTCCCTCTCCCTGTGTTCTATTTAAAAGTTGTAAAGCTGGTGGCACCGTGCTGTAAATAAAGTCTGTATTTAAATGGGCCAGACTCCGGCCTCTTTGTGCCAACATAAAGAGCGGTTTGAAATGGTGGTTATTTTTAGGAAGAAGGGAGTGAGAGCCCACAGGATTCCTGTACGTGGCTATTGCCCTCTCTGGTGTTTGTGTAAATAGCTTGTGTATGTTCGATAAGTAACGCAAAAATACACATCGATCCACTAAAAGACACAACAGATTACACATTAGATATTTGTAGGCTAAATGTACTTTCATATTAATGTTACATTTAAATGAACATAAAACCTAAACATTTCTCAAAGGCTCCTTCCTCTCTCCAAGAATGTGCTTTTGTGATTCTCTATACCAATAAAAGCATCATAAAAGTTGGCATTTGAAAAAGGCACTGGGCACGTTCCACTGCTACCATCCAAAGAGATAGAGACATGTCCCTAAAATGCCTTACTTTCATCCAATAAAGGCTAAATGTAGACTGGCCAAGTAGTCGGCCAGTAGACTGTGGCTGAAGGAACAGGGACAGGGGTCGGAGGGGCCAGGTTTCTTTGTAATTCACTCCTGATGGGAAATGGTTTTTAAGCTAGCCTCGCTACATGTTTCATCCGCCCCTCAGACACCCTGTTGCTGGGGCAATGCACAGCAGCCCTTTACCCATCCCTACTGAGACAAGCACTTACTGAGACAAGCCCCTACTGAGGCACGCCCCTACTGAGGCAGGCCCCTACTGAGGCACGCCCCTACTGAGACAAGCCCTTACTGAGGCACGCCCCTACTGAGGCACGCCTCTACTAAGACAAGCCCTTACTGAGGCAAGCCCCTACTGAGGCACGCCCCTACTGAGACAAGCCCTTACTGAGACAAGCCCCTACTGAGGCACGCCCCTACTGAGGCAGGCCCCTACTGAGGCAGGCCCCTACTGAGACAAGCCCTTACTGAAACAAGCCCCTACTGAGGCACGCCCTACTGAGGCACGCCCTACTGAGGCAAGCACCTTAATGTGCTCTATCCATCTACAGTATGCATATGTTTTCACCAGGGTAACCAAGGTTAAACACACTGCCTAGGGGTGAAAATTACACACCCAGGGCATTTTCTTTCTGTGACAGATTTACGCAAGGAACTTACTCTGTGATTTACATAACAATCCCAATTTCAACTAGTTGACAGCGTTTATGTGTGTGCAGGGTGTTTAATGGTTGACGGTGTGGTGGATGTGAGGTGGTAATATCAGGAATAAAAAGCACTGCCATATTTCTCAGCGGTAGCAACACGTGAAACAGCACAGGTCTCTACTATAACAGTACCTGGGAAACTTTGCGGACCACCTCCCCACTGACAGTCAAGCCCTGGACGAATGACCGCGCCGCCACGAAGGCCCTGGTGACCTTGGGCTTGAGGTCACGGGGGACGTCCCCAAAGGGCCGCAGGGTCTCCGTTTGCTTGGCCACACACTCCAGGTAGTCGTCAGTGAGGGTGTACTGAGGGAGGGAGGAGGCCTTGAACAGGCGCTCCAGCAGCCGTGCCCAGAAGTCGTTGAGCGTCTCCTCCAGGTTGACAGCGGAGCCACGGTAGTAGCGACGCAGGTCAGCGTACAGGTCCTGGAACACAGGGGCATTCTTGGAGTAGAGAGAGCCCAGCGTGGCCAGGAAGGACTCTTGAAGGGAACGCTCGGATCTGTTCAAGAGGTCTGTGAAGTACGCTGAGGAGAGAGGAGAAAGAGAAACGAGGAGTCAAATACTGGAATAGTCCGTTTTACCTATTGGACAGGTGCAGAACGTGTCAATGCCTTTTCCACAGACCCCTTAATACAGGGCCTGGCGAGCCTAGAGCGAGAGGAGAGACATTCCTTTACTTGTGCAAACAGGAAGTGACCTGTGATCTTTGGAGGCGACCGACCAATCAAACACTGAGATGATAAAAGAGATGATCAATAGCAGTTAGATACTTGACTGCTACAGCCCTATGGTCTATTCTACAGTGCCTAAAAGGCTCATTCATATTGATGGTTACCTGCATTTATAAACCCTTCCCCCTCTTCCCCTCACACTCTCTCCCTTACTTTCATTCTCTCCTGTCCTTTTTGTCTTTACCCTTTTTGTTTTTCCTCTCTCACTCTCTTTTCATCTGTTTGGTCTCCAGCTGTCAGCCATTACACCATTAGTTCCATCACTACCTGTCGGTCAGGAGAAACAGCACCTTCTGGGCCTCGGTACCGGTCTACTGTGCCGTCCTGCGCCTCCCCTCTCCACCCAAATCAAAATGGAGGCTGCAGTTAGTCAGTTTTACTGTACAGTATGTTGGCGATTCAAAGCATTGTGTGACATCAAACCCCAAAAACCAAGCTTAGCCTTCCCAGTGCTGCTGGCCTCTGCCCACAAAGTGAACACAGGCTCAGATAAAGTACAGCTAAATGGCCACTACTTGAAGTACAGTAGATCCCATAGAATGTGAGCATATCACCACCACACAGATATACAGTAGGTAGTGAAGAGGGCACAACAAAACCTATTCCCCCTCAGGAGACTGAAAAGATTTGTCATGGGTCCTCAGATCCTCAAAAGGTTCTACAGCTGCACCATCGAGAGCATCTGGTTGCATCACTGCCTGGTATGGCAACTGCTCCGACCGCAAGGCACTGCAGAGGGTAGTGCATATGGCCCAGTACATCACCCAGTACATCAAGTCTAGTTCCAAAATCAAATCAAATCAAATGTATTTATATAGCCCTTTGTACATCAGCTGATATCTCAAAGTGCTGTACAGAAACCCAGCCTAAAACCCCAAACAGCAAGCAATGCAGGTGTAGAAGCATGGTGGCTAGGAAAATCTCCCTAGAGGCTTCTAAACAGCTTCTACCCCATTGCCATAAGACTCCAGAACATCTAATAAAATGGCTACCCAGACTATTTGCATTGCCCCCCCCCTCTTTTACGCTGCTGCTACTCTTTGTTGTTATCATCTATGCATAGTCACTTTAATAACTCTACCTACATGTACATATTACCTCAACTAACCGGTGCTCCCGCACATTGACTCTGTACTGGTACCCCCCTGTGTATAGTCTCGCTATTGTTTCTTATTCTTACTCATAAAAAAAAAAACGGCATTGTTGGTTAGGAGCTCTTAAGTAAGCATTTCACTGTAAGGTTGATGTATTGTAATACCTGTTGTATTCGGCGCATGTGACTAATAAAATAGAATTGGATTTGAATATCAGCACCCAGAACCAAATGAGGCTGTCACGAGATTAGCTAGACTGTAAAGTACAGATCCAACTGTCCTTCCATTTGGCACCCAGACGTATGATTGATTTGTGTTCTCCAAAAACCAAAGTCACTACCCACTGGGCAAAAACTGGTTGAATCAAAAGTGGAAAAACATCAAAAACCCGCAAAATGTGGTGGCGTTGAATCAGCGTGGAAAACGATTTTCTTATTTTTTTTTAACCCAATTTTGATCCTAAATACATTGACATGGTGACATTTATTGTTGATTTCTGGCTGAAGTCACAACCAAATGTAAATCAAAACTAGATGTTGAAATGATGTCTGTGCTTAGTGGGTAAGCTTTTCGTTCTACGTAAATAAACAAATAAATGGGAGTGTGGGAATGAGCAGATCGATTTGGCCCAATGTGACAAACAAGGACGAGTGTTCTAGCATGCCTGACAAACAAACTATAGACACTGTGAGAACCTGGGAACTCAACCGTAGAACTGTAGAGCACTGTCTCAGCTGCAGTTCAGTTAACAGCACTTTGCGGGTAAAGTGAGAGGAAGAGAGAAAAACAAAAATAACAACGGACTATACCATTGTCCTACATACCTCCTTATTGAGCCTTCCAATAAAGCAGCGGATACTGAGAGTTACAGTGTCAGGGGGGAATGTAATAAAACTCTGTCACCTCCCATTCTGCTGACACAATGACTGGGCTGCTCCCTGCTGCTGGAGCTGACCCCCGTAGAGGGAGGGTTAGGGAGGGGAGACTATCTCTGGCAATCCCGCTAATCTGAGGGATTGAATGCTGGAGACAGGTGGAGGGCCGGCGCCGGGGCCTGTGAGTGCCGCTGCTGCTGTGGAGAAGCAGTAAAAACCTGCATTTAGCTGAGTGAGTCCAGGGCCCACGCCCGGCAACCCTAAACACAACCAGATGGCCATGCAACTCTTACCGCCACTCCTCTCCTCGATCTTATGTTCATTCCGTTTCTATTGCTCCTACTGCTGCTCTGTTTTCTACTGCTACTGCTGCTACCTACTGCTCCTGTTCATCTGCTGTAGTCTACGGAAGACACAGCTACAATCATACCAAATGGACTTGAAACATCACCTGCACACTTCCATTTCCTCCCCTCTCTATCGCTGCTTCATGTAGCTGTAGCTCTAGGTTCCTCTTTGATGGATTGCTTCATCCTCACCAACATCTGGCCTCCCTCTGTCTCTGTGGCTGTAACCTCCTGATGTTGAGGGAGAGGAGGAGGGGGCAGGGGTTGTGTATGCAGCTGGACTAGCTCTATACCAGTGTTTCCCAAACTCGGTCCTCGGGACCCCAAGGGGTTCGCGTTTTGTTTTTTGCCCTAGCACTACACAGCTAATTCAAATAATCAAGTTGATTAGTTAATTATTTGAATCAGCTGTGTAGTGCACTTCTTGGGGTCCCCAGGATAGAGTTTGTAAAACCCTGCTCTATACTGTTCTGCCAGCCCAGCCCCTGTGTGTGACGGTGTCCTTGTTGTTGTGTGGCCCACACCTTCCTCCTGTTGCTAAGCTAGGCTAACTCTGCCAAGGCGTATGTCACACATATCAGTCACACTGATTTTATCTCACTCTGTAAATCAGAGCAGCCCAGCCGTTTAGGAAGTATAGAAAGCAGGAGAAAAATGTACTGGAACTCCCCATCTGACACACACTCCCTGACTCATATCACCATACCCTTTCACAACCCCTCTTTCTCTTTATTCTCTCCTCCCTGTTCACTTTCTCTTCTCTCTCTTTCTCCATATCGCCCTCCACTAACTCTAATCAATCCATCATTCCCTTCTCTTCCACTACCTACCTGCTTCACCCTTCTCTTTCTCTGCCCTTCTCTCCATCTTTCTGTCCCTCTCTCTTCCACTACCTACCTGCTTCACCCTTCTCTTTCTCTGCCCTTCTCTCCCTCTTTCTGTCCCTCTCTCTTCCACTACCTACCTGCTTCACCCTTCTCTTTCTCTGCCCTTCTCTCCCTCCTTCTGTCCCTCTCTCTTCCACTACCTACCTGCTTCACCCTTCTCTTTCTCTGCCCTTCTCTCCCTCTTTCTGTCCCTCTCTCTTCCACTACCTACCTGCTTCACCCTTCTCTTTCTCTGCCCTTCTCTCCCTCTTTCTGTCCCTCTCTCTTCCACTACCTACCTGCTTCACCCTTCTCTTTCTCTGCCCTTCTCTCCCTCTTTCTGTCCCTCTCTCTTCCACTACCTACCTGCTTCACCCTTCTCTTTCTCTGCCCTTCTCTCCCTCTTTCTGTCCCTCTCTCTTCCACTACCTACCTGCTTCACCCTTCTCTTTCTCTGCCCTTCTCTCCCTCTTTCTGTCCCTCTCTCTTCCACTACCTACCTGCTTCACCCTTCTCTTTCTCTGCCCTTCTCTCCCTCTTTCTGTCCCTCTCTCTTCCACTACCTACCTGCTTCACCCTTCTCTTTCTCTGCCCTTCTCTCCCTCTTTCTGTCCCTCTCTCTTCCACTACCTACCTGCTTCACCCTTCTCTTTCTCTGCCCTTCTCTCCCTCTTTCTGTCCCTCTCTCTTCCACTACCTACCTGCTTCACCCTTCTCTTTCTCTGCCCTTCTCTCCCTCTTTCTGTCCCTCTCTCTTCCACTACCTACCTGCTTCACCCTTCTCTTTCTCTGCCCTTCTCTCCCTCTCCCTCTCTCTCTCTCTGTCTCATTACTCTGATGTGTGGTGATGTGATGCTTCTGGCAGCCACTCTCCTCATTGGGTCAAATGCTCATTAGCAGGGCCAGCATCCCGGCCTGTGGGGGTAGATGGGGTGGAGGAGAGGAGGGGGGGGGCAGCTTATCACATTTCACCCCTCCCTCTTCCACACCACAGTGTCTACTATGTTCCCTGACTCATTACCACAGCCAATCATAACTCTGTCTACCAGCGGCCCACCTTCCCCTCTCCTGTCTATGTCTACCTGTCTCTGTCTCTACCACTCTGATGACAGCTAGGGCCCATCAAGACAGAAAATATGACTGCATGCCATCATCCCCACATCCTGTTTTAATCTTATGTTAATCAGATGGATGGATGGATGTCCAGATTACTTTGTGGGAGTTTTATTTTCCCGAGCAAACAGCCGTGTTTCAGGCGTCATCAGTTGCTGTCATCTGGGTACAGTATCCTACGGCTCCATAGTGCTACTGTAGCTGGAGCCTCAGGACTATTTTGATTCATTTATATAAATAGAGTTTATTAGTGATGGGTCAAAGATTGCAGTAATGTCTTCAAAATTCGCAGCACAAGTCAAGGACACTATCAAGGTCATCCAGTTGTTGAAAAGATTGCACGCAACTACAGACTCGAGGCTGGTGTCAAGACAGGCAGCGCTTAAGAAATGTCAGGAAGTATCAGCATTTTGACACAAATACACAATTCCCAATGTCTAGTGTTATTATCCCAATGTCTAGTGTTATTATCCTAATGTCTAGTGTTATTATCCCAATGTCTAGTGTTATTATCCCAATGTCTAGTGTTATTATCCCAATGTCTAGTGTTATTATCCCAATGTCTAGTGACCTCCTTTCCCCTTCAGGTTGACAGCTCAGCGTGTCTTTCTGACGTGTGGACATTTATTTGGTTTGTTTATTTATCTGAGACCACGCCAACACTTGCCCTATCCTCTCGTTAAACAACTGACAGACAGAGTAGATGCCCATGTTCATTTTATGAGGGTTTGTGTGTAAGTGCGTGCATCTGTGCGTGTATTGTCAGTATAGAGGAGAGTATGAGTTCTGTGTGGCTACTCACTGTCGAAGCTCCTGTATTGTGTGTTGAGGGAGGCCTGTAGCGAGCGCCCTGCCTCTCTGACCAGCCCCTCAAACTCCCTGCGACTCATGTTGGACAGGGTCTCCTCCATGGCACTGGTACAGCAGGTGTACCCCTGGGGACAGATGCGCAGGTGCTCACCTAGGGACAAGACAGAGGAGAGGACATGTTTAGGGTTTTATCCACTTAATACTAAAGAGTAGATTTTAGAGAGGCTCTAAGAGCATTAGACCAGTAACCAAAAGGTTGCTGGTTTGAATCCCTGAGCCGACTAGGTGAAAAATCTGTCGATGTGCCTTTGCGCAAGGCACTTCACCCTAATTGCTCCTGTAACTCACTCTGGATAAGAGCATCTGCTAAATGACTAACATGTAAAACAAACTATCTGGAGTAACTTATAGTAGTGAATGCATTCTGTACATTTTCATGCTAGTCTCTGGTGGGAATCAAACCCACAACCCTGGCATTGCAAGTGCTATGCTCTACCAACTGAGCCACAGGCGATTACTTCTTGAATGGCAGAAGAAGATTATTTGTATAAAAATCTAATAAGTCATCTACTAAGGCTCTGTTAAAATTGTATATGTTTTTCCTTATATGTCCGTGGTGTATTTGTATATGTGTTAACTTATAAGCCTTATATGACATACACAATTGAATACATGATATGGTATGACATATTTGAGACAATATTCATGAATTATATGAGCCATCTATGAATATAATAGGAAAAGTGTATGTTCTGAGAATGTAACCTCTACAAAATAAATGCTTTCATTATAGGTTTCACACTTTTTTTTACAAGTCAACATATAATTAAACATGACAATTACTATAAGAAAAATACAACCTTTGTATATACATTTTAATTTATGAGTTTCCATGTTTAAGGCTGGGAAGCACTTCCTACTGGACAGCTGGTTTACCTACAACTACACTTTTGGTCTCCTATCCAGGGTCTTAGCCAAGCCAAGCCCTGTTAAGCTTTGGTATTTGTCACAAACTAATACCAATGTGCTATCGTGAGACTGATTGTTGAGAAATCTCCACTTAAAAACTAAATATATTCACTGCTGCTATCGGTCATTCCTCATTCTCCCCCTCCTCATGTCATCCCCTTCTCGCCCTCTCCTCTTCCCCTCCTGCTATTCTCCTCCCCTCCTCCACCTGTCCTCCTGTCCTCTTCTCTCCTCCTCCCCTTTCCTCCTCCTCCTCTCCCTATCCTCCTCCTCATCCTCTACCCCTCCTCCCCTAATCTCCTACCCTCCTCCTGTCCTCCCCCTCCTGTACTCTTCGCTCCTTCTCCTCCTCTCCCTCTACCCCTTTCCTCCTCCTTTTCCCCCTCCACCCTCCTCCTCTTCTCTCTCCACCTCCTCCTCCTCCTCTCCCTGTCCTCCTCCTTTTCCCTTCCTCCTCTCCTCCCTATCCTCCTCCTCCTCCTCCCCTCCTGCTATTCTCCTCCATCTCCACCTCCTTCTCCTCCTCCCCCTCCTCCTGTCCTCCTCTCTCCTCATCCTCTCCCCCTCCTCCTCACCTCCTCTCTCCTCCTCCTCTCCTCCTCTCCGCCCTCCTCTCCTCTCCTCTCCCCCCCTTCCTCCTCCTCCTCATGGCAGACTTTGCTTCTTTTTTCAATAAGTGTCACATTGCATGTATCAATGACATCAGACAGTGCAAGTGCTTTGAAACATACATGTCCCATGTGACTTAGAAGGCTTAGCTTACATGTCTCTTGTATGTTTTTTTATATAATACATACAACATTTCTGTTATCTAAATGTTAACCACCAATATAAGTCAGATATTACAATAATCTTCTATGAAGTGTATTTGCTGCCATATGTATTACTGACAAGTTCCACAAAAAACTATCTTGTTAAATTCTTCTATACCCACACACACACACACACACACACACACACACACACACACACACACACACACACACACACAAACGAGAAAGAGCCAGACAGCTTAGAGTGCAGTCTGCAGCCCCAGTCCCCAAGCAGGCGGGGGTGAGCCTGAGGAGGGGGTTAGGCGTAGAGGGGATGGGGGTGAGTGGTCTGCCCCCCAGCCCTCTCTGCCACTTCACAAACGGGTTCCCTGCTCAAGCCCTGCCTCTGCCTGGCCCTGGCTGTCTGCCCCGGGAACTGGAGCGAGAGATGCTATCACATCCATGCATCTTTTATGAATCCTGACTACAGCAGGAGGGAAAAGTGCAGAGAAATCTCTATTCACTTATTTATTTATTTCCTCACTTCTTTTATCTTAAAATTCTAGAGAAGGGATATAGGATCTGTGTGCCAAGAAGCTCACTAGTTGTGTGGTAGTCAAGCAGTAGTCTGTCTGTTCTGCTGTAGTCTTCTGCACGGTATGTGGCACTGGCATGAGGAGTATTTGCAATCCTTTATATTGAATCAAACAACTTTGAGAGGAGAAAAAAGGGATGATTGAGCCTGATCGTGATCATGCTGTGTAAAGAGAAGAGAAGGGCAGCACTGTTAACTTGACAGACATTTTTACTGTGCATTCTCCTATCGTAAACTCCTTCCTCGTGCCTATCTCTCATGTGTCAAAGTGTTAAAATGTCTTTACTTTGAAACAGTGCATAGCTTCTGAAGCGAGACTTCAAACAGGTTGTTCTGAGGTGTTTTAATATGCAGCGCAAAGTGTGAACCAGTAAAAACACAATGGAGGGATTCCAGTAGAAATCATATTGTGTGTCTCTGGTAGGCCTAGCGTCTTGCAGAGAAGAACAGGCTTAAATCCCATTAAACATCTAATCTCCTGGCCAGCTCGTGAGCGCTCGTCCATTTTAGTCAGCGAGCAGGGGGCAGGCGTGTGGCCTGCATTTCAATGACTGCTGACAGCGAACAAGGAGAGACAAGACTGATAAATCAGATTTGTCGTGTGCACACACATTCATACAAGCCAGGGACACAGGGACACACACGCCTGAGCACCCAGACACACCTCCCTAATCCATAGACATGCAAAGACAGACACACAGAATAACAACGAGCAAGTCATCATCAGTATGCAGATAGGATCACATCTTTCATTGGACCAGTAAGACAGCAAGGTTCCTGAGACCTATGCCTACATTATGGATTTCCCTTACAATGCTATATATATGTAACCTTCGGCACTCCCTATAGAGAAGCTCTAGGCCTATCTATGTATTATCTGTGATGGGTATGATTGAAAATGGGTATGTAGTTCCTGGCTATAGTGGCTAGTAGGCTATATCCTGTTTGCTGCTCAGTGTTCGACAGACAGACAGAACAGGTCTGGCTCTGGCTGGCTATGTGAGGGAGCAGGTGCGGGGAGAGAGTCCAGCCCACTTACAGCGTTTATTCAAGAGACAGATTACTGCCGAGGGAGATGAGGGGTGGCCAACCTTGCCCCCTGTGTCACACTAATCGAATCAAAGCCCATTCATAGCCAATTAGAGCTCTGCCAGCCACAGTCAAAGGCACAACATACACGTAATAGAGGCTAATACAATCTGCAAGACTTCCACAGAAAATGTAGCGAGCAAATCGAAATTGGACAGCCGTTGAAAGATAATGTTGACTTTGACTATTTGTCCATGAACTTGCACTCTCCATCCCATATCACATCTATCTCTAATGGCTGTCATTTCTGCAATCAGAAATTCATGTCTGGACAGATGATTGTGGCCAGCCTACATATGTCTGTTGGTGACAAACTACCTAAATGGAACGGGGGGAAATAAAAGGCTTGAAAAGACTTTCAGAATGTCTAATCTTAACTAACTGGAAACTTTGAAATCCAACTGGAGGATTTGCCATTCCACTTTAATATATTTAATTGTGTTTGGATTAACCACTGATCTGTGGATGGAGGAAACACATTTCCACCACAGGCAGAGTGGTGTTCGGACGGCGTTCGGCGGTCGACGTCACCGTCCTTCTAGCCATCGCCGCTCCATTTTCATTGTTCCATTTGTTTTGTCTTGTTCCCCGCACACCTGGTTTACATTCCCTAATCACACTGCATTTATATCAGTAAGAACTACAGGAAACGTATGATCTCTGTAATTGCAAACAAAGGTTTCTGTACCAAATATTATGTTCTGCTTTTCTGATGTATCAAATACTTATGTCATGCAATAAAATGCAAATTAATTACTTAAAAATCATACAATGTGATTTTCTGGATTTTTGTTTTAGATTCCATCTCTCACAGTTGAAGTGTACCTATGATAAAAAATTACAGACCTCTACATGCTTTGTAAGTAGGAAAACCTGCAAAATCGTCAGTGTATCAAATACTTGTTCTCCCCACTGTATATTCCTCTGTTGCCCCCATGTCTTTGTGTGGAATTGTTTTGTTTTGTGTTTGTTGTTTTGCGCCAGTCTGGTTTTTCACCCTGGGCATTGCCTGTACCCTTTTTGGGGAATTACTGGTGAACCTTATTGTTATATTATTGACGGTATTTTACGCTTGTCACTTTTGCCGGTTGGATTGAGTTGTAGCTGTTTGCTCCCATCTGTTTGTTGCTCTTGGCTAATAAAGTCACCTGATCACCTATTCTCTGCTCTCCTGCACTTGACTCGAATGACCAGCAGCGAAAACCCTGACACAGAGATCTTTGTTGTCACTAGACTGTTAAGAATGTTTACTACAGTAAAGGGGCTTAACAATGTTCCAGCGTTGCTTCGTAATGTAAACTGGGTATCCTGCAGGAGCTATAAAGTTAATTCACTTACAGTGACAAACAAATAAAATGCAGCCCATTCAGTGGATCACAGTCCCATATAGGCAGTTTGTCCATTATGTTACAGTACATAATGACAATGAACACTGATATAGATTTCTCTGCACCCTATCATACTGTAACAGGGATAATGAATGATGTTCAGTCACTCTGCATCTGTTTCTACCAGACTGCTCCTTCTCTCTCCATCCACAGACACTACCAATGTGTTCAAGTTGACCTATTCTTTCTCTGTTGTCCCCCATCTTTCTTTCTCTCTATTGCTCTGTGTGCACCAGTGTAAAATGATCCAGTTTACAACCATACACTACTTTACATCCCATGAATATTATTCACAACTGTATTGGAAATCCATCTGAGAACAGCAGATCTCGACCCATAACCACCGGTACATGCAGCTTATTCTACAGCCCACACATATACATTAGATTGGCTCTAACACAGCATTAATAATTCCATTTAAACCACTGCATATTCCTAGTTAAATAAAGGTTACATCAAAAAAATGTAAACAATACAAATCCATCTCATGTGACTCATCTCGTAGATCATTTCAATGGGATTGTTGAGCATGTATCTGGGATGTGGGCCACTGTTTTAAGATGGTAGCCGCTCTTTTGCCTTCCTCCCCGCATCTCCACTCACCAGACACACCGTCACTCCCATTACTCCCTGGCTACAGTTTCATCTGGAAAGGACATGAGTCATTTCTAAATGCTGCATCATTTTACGGGCACCTTGGCTCTGGGAGGGGCCATTCAGTGACGGTATGTCCATTTTGGAAAGTGTAGATAAAAAAAACATGAGCTAGCGCACACCCAGAATAATAGTTTGTGTGGAGGTGCTGACTACCGGCAAATAAACTGCAAACTATTAAAATAAAGAAAGTCGCACACTCCACGTATAATCTCCCAGCAATTGAATGGGTTTTTACCAACGTTTCGGCATCACTGTGCCTTCCTCAGACCCTGGCAGACCCTGGCAGACCCTGGCAGACCCTGAGGAAGGCACAGTGATCCCGAAACGTTGGTAAATACCCATTCAATTGATGGGAGATTATACGTGGAGTTTTCAACTTTCTTTATTTTGATAGTTTACATTATGGAAAGTGTGACATCACCGCCGGGGCGCAATGTGGGGAGTGACACTGCTCCTCAGCCAGGTGTTGACAGGGTAGACACTGGGGCCGACTCTGTGAAAGGTCGCCAGACGCGCCCGGTGGACTAATGCCAGCCGTCTGTATTCAGAGAAAGGCTGAGCCGTCACCTGATATTAGACACCTACTCCATCTCCTTTCTCAGCCATGTGCATAGAGACACACAGACACGTGCACACAAAGATACTGTACATAGACACAGAACAGACACACACAAGGGAGGTTTACACATAGCCTGCAGGCCACCACCCAGGGGTATTGTAGGATAGAGAATGCAAAGCATATTGGTAAGGAATTATTTATACGCTACATTTATACGCTACAGCACAGAGGAAGAGAGCACATACTAATCTAGTTTGTCATGGTAACTAAGGATCTATGGACGTTATTATCAGGCAGATGTTGGAAGTGTTGAATAGGAGCTTGAGCTTTTGATTCAGGGCCTGATGAACATACACTCTTAGAAAAATGGTGCTACTGTATCTACATAGCCACAGGAAGTAAGGGTGATGAAGGTGGTGCAGCACCCCCTAAAAATAAATTGTTAAAATATATTTGGCAAAAAAAATTGCACCACCCCTGAAACCAAACTACTTCCCACAAAGAGTTCTACATGGAATCCAAATGGGTTCTACCTGGAACCAAAAAGGGTTCTCCTACGGGGACAGCCGAAGGACCCTTTTGGAACCTTTTTTCTAAGAGTGTAGATTGAGAGCAACAATACCCTATACAACCATCAACTCTTTCCCACCCTCTCCTGAAAACCACACACACACACACACACACACACACACACACACACACACACACACACACACACACACACACACACACACACACACACACACACACACACACACACACACACACACACACACACACACACACACACACACACACACACACACCCTGTCGTGCCAGTTGATCATGACTGAATTGCTGTGCATCTCAAGCAGAGCACTGCGTCTCTTCTGGTCCACCTGGCATAATCCCACCACAGCCATCCCATGCTTTAATCTCATAAATGGTCGCATGCATCTACTGGGACGCTGGTAGGGGAACATCTATGCATCCCTGCCTGTTTGATTTTGGCCCCTGACAGCTCTCAGACCTGGCTGGAGAGAGTCCTGATGCAGCACAAAGTGGAGACTGTGTGATCTGAGGCCCATGTGTGACAAATCTGATGTCAACAACGCCACAATGTTGAGACAGAGAGGAGAGTTAATTTACACTGACAATGAAATAAGGGATGACATTGAGATAATATTTGTCTGAGATTAAATATGTAAAGTGCCTGATATGGTGTAAGAATCATTTGCTAATGTGTAGAATTAAACATTGGTAGTCTCTGTTACAAGCTTCTCAGAAATGACATAAAAGTGCATCACCATGGCCAATCATTTCTGCAGAGGAAAAAACGTAATCAGTTGAGCAACCGTCACTAGTAGTCAGACAGCCTATTTGAGTGCTTAATCCCTCTCTGGTCAACTATCCATGAAAGATTTATCTAGTTATGGTCCGGATTTTGCATGTTGAAGCGGGCCATTACACTATTACTACCAGCGGGCCATTACACTATTACTACCAGCGGGCCATTACACTATTACTACCAGCGGGCCATTACACTATTACTACCAGCGGGCCATTACACTATTACTACCAGCGGGCCCTTACACTATTACTACCAGCGGGCCATTACACTATTACTACCAGCGGGCCCATTACACTATTACTACCAGCGGGCCATTACACTATTACTACCAGCGGGCCATTACACTATTACTACCAGCGGGCCCATTACACTATTACTACCAGCGGGCCATTACACTATTACTACCAGCGGGCCCATTACACTATTACTACCAGCGGGCCATTACACTATTACTACCAGCGGGCCATTACACTATTACTACCAGCGGGCCATTACACTATTACTACCAGCGGGCCCATTACACTATTACTACCAGCGGGCCATTACACTATTACTACCAGCGGGCCCATTACACTATTACTACCAGCGGGCCGTTACACTACTACTACCAGCGGGCCATTACACTATTACTACCAGCGGGCCATTACACTATTACACTATTACTACCAGCGGGCCATTACACTATTACTACCAGCGGGCCATTACACTATTACTACCAGCGGGCCATTACACTATTACTACCAGCGGGCCATTACACTATTACTACCAGCGGGCCATTACACTATTACTACCAGCGGGCCATTACACTATTACTACCAGCGGGCCATTACACTATTACTACCAGCGGGCCATTACACTATTACTACCAGTCTGCAGTGACTGACAATGAGGATTTGGGATCATCTGAAATGCAAATGTATTTTCCTCTAATTCCTCAATGATCTATATTCAATGTTCTTTATACATAAATTATTCAACATCTTAGCCAATTTGAATATATACAGTTTTATGCTGTGTCTATCTATCCTATGTCTCCATCTGAAATCAATCATCTCTATAGCCTTGCATATGGGGCATCTAGGCCTTTTCATTACACTTCAATGTGTCAGACACTTGGCTGGTAAACCAAACTATTCTTCATGGTTACCCAATTAAATCTGTCCTGTTTTGCCATGCCTTTCTCCAACATACAAGTTAATAATTATTATAGTTAGAGTACACAAAATGGTTAACAGTAGCCTAAAAATCAGACCTATGTACCATGACACACACACACCACGGACCAGATACAGATCTCAGGGCCTCTATAAAGTAGGTAACTAAAAGAGAGATATGTGCCTGCCCATGACCTTTGACCCTGTTCGCTCCCTAAGCCCTTGTCTGAGGAACACAAAGACAATTCCAACTGAAGTGGTTCCTCTTCTTCTCCACTTGCCTCTAGGCCACAGCATAAATTTAGACTTCCCAAGGGCTAATATATATACATTTATCCAGGAGTTAACTCTGATTGGATTTGCTCCTTCAGGCGGCCACAGTGAGAAGCGAGCACTGCAGTGAGAAATACCCTAAATAAATGATAGAATGTTGAGAATAAGTAAATATAATTTGTGTCCTGCAGGCTTCTGGGTAAAACACAGCAATTTGTTGGCACTGCTGATTGCTGTCAATGCTCATCTGTATTCAGTCCTAGCCAACATTCTGCATGTTTATGCCTCCGGTGGGCACAAACCCACCAGTCAGTGAAACACTAAATCCAAACCTTAAAAAAGAAAGACTGTGGTAGAGGACTTCACGGATCCGGGCGGGTCCAGATCTAGAATTCTAAATAATATCATGGGTCTGATCTGATATGATTGTCACGGGTATGTGTAATTTTAACTGACTTGTCTGGAAGGGACCATACAGATCCGATCGCGATTGCTGCAGTAGAGAGAGTCATTTTATCATTTATGTTGCTCTTGCTTTTCACGAGAGTGAAGTGTGTAGCTTGTTGTTGTTGTTGTTGTTGGCCAATCAGAATTCATCAAAGTGGCAATAGGCTACAGCCATAGAGCCTCTGTGTGGAAAAAGTTAGGAGATAACTAATCAATGGAACAAGATGGGGACAAGATGGCGCTGACAGAGAGGGCCGCCTCACTTGTAGTCCTTAGGAAACTTTGCAGTACTTTGTTTTTTTTGTATTATTTCTTACATTGTTAGCCCAGAAAATCTTAAGCGTTATTACATACAGCCGGGAAGAACTATAGGATATCAGAGCTACGTCAACTTACAAGCACTACAACCAGGAATACAACTTTCCCGAAGCGGATCCTTTGTCTGAACCACCCAGGGCATTTGAACTGATCCCAGAGGCTGACCCAAAAGAGGAAGACGTAGCAGCCTTCTGGTCAGACTTGAGGCGCGCACACCACCCACCACTTCAGAGTATATTACTCGCTAATGTCCTGTCTTTAGATAACAAGGTAGACAAAATTAGGGCACGGGTTGCTTTTCAGAGATACATCAGGGATTGTAAAATACTCTGTTTCACAGAAACATGGCTCTCTCGGGATATACTGTCAGAGTCTGTACAGCCACCGGGATTCATTATGCATCGCGCCGACAGAAATAAACATCTCTCCGGGAAGAAGAAGGGCAGGGGTGTATGTTTCATGATTAACGATTCATAGTGTAATTGTAACAACATACAGAAACTCAAGTCCTTTTGTTCACCTGACCTAGAATTCCTCACAATTAAATGCAGACCGTATTATCTCCCAAGAGAATTCTTGTCGGTAATTGTCACAGCCGTTTATATCCCCCCTCAAGCCGATACCACGACAGCCCTCAAGGAACTACACTGGACTTTATGCAAACTGGAAACCATATATCTTGAGGCTGCATATATTGTAGCTGGGGATTTTAACAAAACAAATTTGAGAACAAGGCTACCTAAATTCTATCAGCATATTGATTGTAGCACTCGCGCTGGCAAAACACTGGATCACTGCTACTCTAACGTCCGCGATGCATACAAGGCCCCCCCTCACCCCCTCCCATCGGCAAATATGACCACGACTCCATTTTGCTCCTCCCTTCCTTTAGGCAGAAACTCAAACAGGATATACCTGTGACAAGGACTATTCAACGCTGGTCTGACCAATCAGAATCCACGCTTTAAGATTGTTTTGATCACGCTGACTGGGACATGTTCTGGGTAGCCTCAGAGAATAATATTGATTCATACGCTGATTCGGTGAGTGAGTTTATAAGGAAGTGCATAGGAGATGTTGTACCCACTGTGTCTATTAAAACCTACCTTAAACAAAAACCGTGGTTAGAGGGTGGCATTTGCCGAAAACTGAAAGCGCAAACCACCGCATTTAACCATGCAATGGTGACTGGGAATACAGCCGAATACAAACAGAGTAGTTATTCCCTCCACAAGGCAATCAAACAAGCAGAATGTCAGTATAGACACAAAGTGGAGTCGCAATTCAACGGCTCAGACACGAGACGTATGTGGCAGGGTCTACAGACAATCACGGACTACAAAAATAAAACTAGCCACATCACGGACACCAACGTCTTGCTTCCAGACAAACTAAACACCTTCTTTGCCCACTTTGAGGAAAATACAGTGCCACCGACGCAGCCAAGGACTGTGGGCTTTCCTTCTCCGTGGCCAACATGACTAAGACATTTAAACGTGTTAACCCTCGCAAAGCTGCCTGACCAGACAGCATCCCTAGCTGCATCCTCAGAGCATGTGCAGACCAACTGGCGTGGACCAGCTGGCGTGTTTACGGACATATTCAATCTCTCCCTATCCTAGTCTGCTGTCCCCACATGCTTCAAGATGGCCACAATTGTTCCTGTACCCAAGAAGGAAAAGGTAACTGAACTAAATGACTATCGCCCTGTAGCACTCACTTTTGTCATCATGAAGTGCTTTGAGAGACTAGTCAAGGATCATATCACCTCCACCTTACCTGTCACCCTAGACCTCCCTCAATTTGTGTACCGCCCCAATAGAACCACAGATGATGCATTCGTAAGAATGTTCATTGACTACAGCTCTAAATAATCATATTTGATGATAAATAACCAGGGTTTGGTAGATTACCTTCTAAATGTAATCCATTACAGTTACTAGTTACCTGTCCAAAATTGTAATCAGTAATGTAACTTTTGGATTACTCAAACTCAGTAATGTAATCTGATTACATTCAGATTACTTTGCTCTTAAGAGGCATTAGAAGAAGACAAACATGTATGTTACCAATTGAACATTTTTTATGGTCCTCCACATCTATTGCAGGATGTAAACCTAGTTTCTCCCAGTTTGAGATGATAAATAACCAGGGTTTGGTAGATTACAGTTACAGTTACTAGTTACCTGTCCAAAATTGTAAGTTAATGTAATCTGATTACATTCAGATTACTTTGCTCTTAAGAGGCATATGTTACCAATTGAACAACATCTATTGCAGGATAAACCAAGGTTAAAGTTTACATAGCTGGCCATACATGGATGTTACATTTTATTTTATGGGCTGGTTATGTTGGCTTCTTCTAACCCATTGCTTTCTACTACATATAATAATACGATTAAATGATATCTTCACATTAAAAACCAAAGTCTATCAGAATTCCAGTCATTCCAATAAATGTTATAGCCCTTGAGCTTCAAGAATAGGACTTGGAAATATGGAAGTATAGATTAGCCAAATTGTTTTACCTTGAGCATAACCCTAAAACTAAGGACTTATTAGCCAGCCCTACTCTGTTGTTTAAGATTTTGTTGTCATGGAGGACTGATTGGGCTCATTGATTCTAAAAATAAATGCTGCACTCATGGAATGGCATGCTTTGAGCACTACTGAAAAGTGATATTTACATGTGAAAAATGAATGCCGTATGCTGCATTTGCTATAGGCCTACTGTTTACCTTTTTGTTGGTGAGACTTTGATATATTGATAATATGCAGCTGTTTAAAGGGAAAATCCACAGATGAAACAATAACAAAATGTCCGCCACGCCTCTATTTTAGTAAAAAGCTGAGGGATGGACCTGGAGACGTAACTCTCAGATTAATAGACAGAGCTATGGAAACAAGGACTGACCATCCATGATATCAAAATTATTGTTTTAACCATGTTATGAGGTTATACAGTGTTTATTTACATTTACAATGTTTACAAACATTGGAGAAAAACAAGCTTATATTATTGGTTCTCATGAGTGTGGCAGTTGAACTAAGCTCATGAAGCATTTATAAGTTATATTCTTCAAGAATCAATGGATATATATATATATAGTATACATGTGGATATACAGTGGGGAGAACAAGTATTTGATAACCTGCAAAATCGGCAGTGTTTCCTACTTACAAAGCATGTAGAGGTCTGTAATTTTTATCATAGGTACACTTCAACTGTGAGAGACGGAATCTAATTAATTTGCATTTTATTGCATGACATAAGTATTTGATCACCTACCAACCAGTAAGAATTCCGGCTCTCACAGACCTGTTAGTTTTTCTTTAAGAAGCCCTCCTGTTCTCCACTCATTACCTGTATTAACTGCACCTTTTTGAACTTGTTACCTGTATAAAAGACACCTGTCCATACACTCAATCAAACAGACTCTAACTTCTCCACAATGGCCAAGACCAGAGAGCTGTGTAAGGACATCAGGGTTAAATTGTAGACCTGCACAAGGCTGGGATGGGCTACAGGACAATAGGCAAGCAACTTGGTGAGAAGGCAACAACTGTTGGCGCAATTATTAGAAAATGGAAGAAGTTCAAGATGACGGTCAATCACCCTCGGTCTGGGGCTCCATGCAAGATCTCACCTCGTGGGGCATCAATGATCATGAGGAAGGTGAGGGATCAACCCAGAACTACACGGCAGGACCTGGTCAATGACCTGAAGAGAGCTGGGACAACAGTCTCAAAGAAAACCATTAGTAACACACTACGCCGTCATGGATTAAAATCCTGCAGCGCACGCAAGGTCCCCCTGCTCAAGCCAGCGCATGTCCAGGCCCGTCTGAAGTTTGCCAATGACCATCTGGATGATCCAGAGGAGGAATGGGAGAAGGTCATGTGGTCTGATGAGACAAAAATAGAGCTTTTTGGTCTAAACTCCACTCGCCGTGTTTGTAGGAAGAAGAAGGATGAGTACAACCCCAAGAACACCATCCCAACCGTGAAGCATGGAGGTGGAAACATCATTCTTTGTGGATGTTTTTCTGCAAAGGGGACAGGACGACTGCACCGTATTGAGGGGAGGATGGATGGGGCCATGTATCGCGAGATCTTGGCCAACAACCTCCTTCCCTCAGTAAGAGCATTGAAGATGGGTCGTGGCTGGGTCTTCCAGTACGACAACGACCCGAAACACACAGCCAGGGCAACTAAGGAGTGGCTCCGTAAGAAGCACCTCAAGGTCCTGGAGTGGCCTAGCCAGTCTCCAGACCTGAACCCAATAGAATATCTTTGGAGGGAGCTGAATGTCCGTATTGCCCAGCGACAGCCCCGAAACCTGAAGGATCTGGAGAAGGTCTGTATGGAGGAGTGGGCCAAAATCCATGCTGCTGTGTGTGCAAACCTGGTCAAGAACTACAGGAAACGTATGATCTCTGTAATTGCAAACAAATGTTTCTGTACCAAATTTTAAGTTCTGCTTTTCTGATGTATCAAATACTTATGTCATGCAATAAAATGCAAATTAATTACTTAAAAATCATACAATGTGATTTTCTGGAGTTTTGTTTTAGATTCCGTCTCTCACAGTTGAAGTGTACCTATGATTAAAAAAAAATACAGATCTCTACATGCTTTGTAAGTAGGAGAACCTGCAAAATCGTCAGTGTATCAAATACTTGTTCTCCCCACTGTATATACAGTATATATATAAACTCATAAAAAAAAAGAAAGGTCCTCTCACAGGCAACTGCGTTTATTTTCAGCAAACTTAATGTGTAAATATTTGTATGAACATAACAAGATTCAACAACTGAGACCTGAACTGAACAAGTTCCACAGACATGTGACAAACAGAAATGATGTGTCCCTGAACAAAGGGGGGGGTCAAAATTAAAAGTAACAGTATATGATGTGGCCACCAGCTGCATTAAGTTGGTGTTACTGTTTCTCGTCTCTCCCTCCCTCCTCTCTACTCCCTGTGTCACTCACTCATAGTATGGCCCCTCCCCCTGCTAGTAGCTTTAAAAAATTATGTTCTACTACTTCCCTCACTCAGATTGGATCGTGTCTGGATCCAACCAGGTCTATAAGGAAAAGGTCTAGTTGTCCTCGGGTCCGTTCAGAACAGGTATCTATATATTTTTTTATTTATTTATGCATATCGGGTCCGGGTGGGAATGCACCAGGTCCATTTCAGAACGGGTCCAAAAAGAGTTCTACTGTGAGCGGACTATTATCAAAACTTCAGAGAGAAATACCAACCTGTGTCTTGAGAATACAGAGCACACTGGACAGTAGAAACCTTTTAAAACAGTATTGAGCCATTTTCTCAGACATAAGCACTTTAATTATAAAACATGTACATAATGAATATCACAATCTAGTGTTGTTAACCTACATGTCCCATCCTTTCCCGCCACAGATCCCTCTATTAACCAACCAACATTCCTTCTTCTCATTCCTCCCTGTATTCTTAAAAGCCCTCCGTGGGGCTCGGACTAAATACCACAGCGAGCATGAACACAGTTCGAGCCTGAACAGGAGCACAGGGCATGGTTCCAAATCCCCCTTGGTAATGGCGAGAAAACCACGTCGTTGTGCTAGCCCATCTCATTTTGTGAAAGAGAGGCATTCAGACGCAGAGCCGAAAAAATGTCAGGCTGCAAATTTGTTTGAGCTCTGTTCAGCCTCCAGCAAAGTCTTCAAAGATAAATGGATGCATCTGAATGGCAGCCAAACAAGCTATATAAAGCTAAATAGAAACAATAGAATGAAGTTAGGCTATCTTACTGTAGATCCTATCAACTTAGTTAATCAACTCGGGCCTAAACTGGCACAAATAGCCATTTGCACTCCAAAAGGCAAGAACCAAGGTGATAATACTGCAGGTTAAAGGCAGGACGTTCCGCAATGGCTGAAGTTGACCAAAGTGATGAGATAAATACCTGATGTAAGTAGGCTAGGCTATATCCACATATGGCCATTTGAAAAATTAGTGTTGAAACACAGATCATTCCAGATGGGTGTCTCATGGTCAGAGTCACACGGAGATAAGCGCCTTCGTTAAGTCTGACCTTGTTTTCAGATTTGGAGTCACAGTGGATCTGAGCTTTACAGAAACAATTGGTCTCAATTAAGCGGTTCAGTGCATTTAACAAACACAACACAGACATAATACCCATCAGCCTTATGAGCCACAGCGGATGGACACAGAGGAGATGAGGGGTGAGCAAGTGCATGCAATAGACAGACACACACACTACAATATCAATGTAAAAGAAGGCAACATGTCAAAGTTCCTCATGTTGAAAGCAGCTAGAAATCCTTGAACTTATTGGCATTACAGCATGTTTGAATTGAATACAAGAGATTTACTGTAATGGCTTGCTTTCACTATTCAGTCAATTCTGATCTCTCTACTGTCTCAACCTTCCCAATTCAGAGCACCTTTTAGAACACCTTTCCTCACAGCATCTTTTCTCCTAATTTCCCAACCTCCACATCCCCTCTAACCTTTCCTTTATTTCTGCCCTTGTTCATTATCACCTCCTTCCCTCCATCACTCCACCTCTTCTCCCTATTTGCCAGTCGTGACATCCGCCTAATGCCTCCAGGTTGGTTGCCCCCTGCAGAGTCTGCTGGAGTTGAAAGTAAGCCACAGGAAGTATTTTGAGTCTGCAGCATCTCACCTTCATTTTAAGAGCTGGTGCCCTTTGACCTGTGGGCTCATAAAGCCGTCGCACTCGCACAATAAACGGGATTGACGGCCGCCCTGTGGCTCGCCTCTTTGTGTGCCACAAGAGATGACATCAAAGCAGGTCTGGTGCGCTCTATAAAATGCCAATAAGTGCAATTTAATGTATTTCTTTAGTAGTTTTGTATTCCCTCCCTTCCTTTTTAAATGAACATGTTGGTCAAGTGCAGGTTTTTTATATCATGCTTGTTACAGACGGCATAATGAGGGGTGGAGGGACTGTGTATGTGTATGTGAGTTTCCAGAGCTATGGAACACTCTCTGAGGTCTGACTCTACCCTGTTCTTTAAAAAAAGCACCTGTATCTGATTAAGTATGCACATGGCCAGCCTCCGAATATATTTTTATTACCTTAGGAGGAGGAAAGAGGGAGGAAAGAACGATAAACCTGTAATGGAGGTGTCTAATGAGGCCTCATGATCCTATTAGGGCTGGAGAATCAGTGGTTGCAGACGGGAGTGGTTTCCCCCTCTACATCACTTCACATTAAGTAAGGACTCCTGAGAGCCCTGTGGTTTTCTATCATGTCTTTTCAAGCATCCCGAAATAGTCTCTCTGACTTCAATAAATGAGAAGAAACAGAGAAAACTAAGGGCTCGTATAAATGGTTCAACGGAACTGTGAAGGTCCATTGTATTTGGGTTAAAGATTCAAATTAAATTAATATTCAGTGTCATTAGAATGATGACGTGACCGGCGAAACTTTGCTTCTTGAGAGTCCAATATCTTGACAACTATTTGGGACGGTACCAACAGTGGACTAATGAAAAAAATACCAAAATATAGTTTTTGAGTGGATTTTCCCTTTAAGTGTAATATAGATATGCACAAAAAACTTAATAGGAGACATTGCAAAGAGGGAAAAACAACACTTTGGGTGAAACATTCCTGGGATTATAAGTTTATAAGTCCAAAAATACATCACTGCTCGGCATCAACCCTGGCCTGTCTGCACACTGTGTGTGTGTGTGTGTGTGTGTGTGTGTGTGTGTGTGTGTGTGTGTGTGTGTGTGTGTGTGTGTGTGTGTGTGTGTGTGTGCGTTTATATGTGTGTGTGTGCGTTTATATGTGTGTGTGTACGTGTTTGCGTACACAGCAAGTTGAGGGTATAATAATGTAATTCTATGTAATTGTACCAAGCCCTTAAAGCCATTTCTTAAGCAAACTAGTATTTTATTCCTCAACCCTCTGAGGCTGTAAATATAAGCAACTTGTGTCATGCTGTGTGGTTATGGGTGTCTTCTAAGAAGCATCTTTATATCATTCTACTTCAGGGTGTTGTATTCAGTCAATTACTGCTGTTGGTTTCTCAATGAGCAGTTACATACTGGTGGTAAGAATGTTTACCAGAAAGCAGAATGTGTTTGCCCAGGCATTAGATATGCATTATCTTCAGAAAGTATTCAGAACACTTGACTTGTGGTAAATTCAGTCCACCTGTGGTAAATTCAATTGATTGGACATGATTTGGAAAGGCACACACCTGTCTATATAAGGTCCCACAGTTGACAGTGCATGTCAGAAAAAAAAACAAGCCATGAGGTTGAAGGAATTGTCCGTAGAGCTCCGAGACAGGATTGTGTCGAGGCACAATTCTTGGGAGGTGTACCAAAACAGTTATGCAGCGTTGAAGGTTCCCAAGAACACAGTGGCCTCCATTACTAAGTTTGTAACCACCAAGATCCTTCCTAGATAGCTGGCTGCCCGGCCAAACTGAGCGATCGGGGGAGAAGGGCCTTGGTTAGAGAGGTGACCAAGAACCCAATAGTCAATCTGAAAAAGCTCCAGAGTTCTTCTGTGGAGATGGAAGAACCTTCCAGAAGGACAACCATCTCTGCAGCACTTCACCAATCAGGCCTTTATGGTAGAGTGGCCAGACGGAAGCTACTCCTCAGTAAAAGGCACATGACAGCCCGCTTGGAGTTTGCCAAAAAAGCACCTAAAGACTCTCTCAGACCAAGAAAAACAAGATTCTCTGGTCTGATGAAACCAAGATTGAACTCTTTTGAATGCAAAGCGTCAGGTCTGGAAGAAACTTGGCACCATCCCTACGGTGAAGCATGGTGGTGGCAGCATAATGCTGTGGGGATGTTTTTCAGTGGCAGGGACTGGGAGACTAGTCAGGATCGAGGAAAAGATGAACAGAGCAAAGTACAGAGATCCTTGATGAAAACTTGCTCTAGAGCACTCAGGACCTCAGACTAGGGCAAATGTTCACCTTTCAACAGGACAACGACCCTAAGCACACAGCCAATACAATGCAGGAGTGACTTAGGGACAAGTCACTGAATATTCTAGTGGCCCAGCCAGAGCCCGGACTTGAACCCGATCGAACATCTCTGGAGAGACCTGAAAATAGCTGTGAAGCAACGCTCCCCATCCAACGTGACAGAGCTTGAGAGGATCTGCAGAGAAGAATGGGAGAAACTCCCCAAATACAGGTGTGCCAAGCTTGTAGCGTCACACCCAAAAAGACTCGAGGCTGTAATCACTGCCAAAGGTGCTTCAACAAAGTACTGAGTAAAGGGTCTGAATACTTATGTAAATAAGTATTTCGTTTTGAATTTGTAATAAATTAGTAAAAAATTCTAACATCCTGTTTTTGCTTTCTCATTATGGGGTATTGTGTGTAGATTGGTGAGGGGGGGGGAAACGATTTAATCAATTTTAGAATAAGGCTGTAACCCACCAAAATGTGGAAAAAGTCAAGGGGTCTGAATACTTTCCCAAGGCACTGTAAATATATAAAAAATATTGTTTTTCCCAATGTCATGCTATAGGGGAGGCGACTTCATGCTATGAAACAGTTGACAGTTAACTTGGGTAAAAGAGATAATGACCCACTACACCAGAGCTGAATACAGATGGCCAGCTACAGTATACTGGTAAAAACCAACTGTGTGGGTCAAAATGATAGGAGAGAAATGTAACACTTTATTTGGATCATCCCCTACAAATGATGCGTGGATGTTAAAACTGTTAGCAAACTATCAGTTCCACATGTCCCTGACAGAATAGCGGGAGAAGGATGAGAGACCAAAAGACTTTGAAGATGTTCCTTCTCTGATCACAAGATCAAGATCCTTATTTGAGGGCATCACAACTGCACAGCATCCAAGCTATATATTATCTGGATGGAATGACAGCTGTACAAAGACGTTCATGACGTGCATTTCACAGATGATCTGATGCATTGTACTGTTGTAGATACTGAAGCGACAAAGAGAAAAAGAGGGATTAAATCCCACAGGTCATGGAGACGGTCTTAAACTGCCATGCTCAATGCTCATAAACACTGGATTACAGTTCTGAGATTGTGGCGAGATTATTAATGTCTTAAAGACATCCTAATCCCTCCATAATAAGGCAGAGGAAAACCCTTGGCAGGCCTAAGTGTGGTTGGTTGAGGGCACATTTTTGAGAGAGAGTGAGAGAGAGAAAGGAAGAAAGCGCGCTAGATGAAGAGAGAGAGAGACAGAGAGAGAGAGACAGTTGAGCATGTGTGCAGTGAGTAAATGTGAGTTATGGAGAAGAAAGAGGAGAAGTGTACATGAGAAGAAGAGGTATGAAGTTGAGTGAGTGAAAGTAGGAGGTATTAAATCCCATAACACACACTGGCACATGCATGTCCCAGCAAAACAGCTCTCACTGAAGTGGCATGAACTAGCCGACCAGCCAGACTTGAATATAAACTCTGGAATAGCTAAGCTTTTTACTGAAACATGGGTAATTATAGGTCTCTCTCTCAGAATACATCTTTGAGTCCAAACCCCAGACATGTAAACGAGGACTTCCCTTAACCAGTTTAGACACAGCTAGAACACTGCTTCGTTTTCAAGGAAACATAGCAACAGACGCTTATGAATTATGTGTGTTTGTCTAACTATGTGGAAGTTTGTTTACTGTAAATGTTGTTGATCTTGTTGAAGTTTGTATGTGTCTGTGTTAGGGGGATATAGAGCCACCCACACAAATAATGTGTAGTGCACCTAAAAGAGCCAATAAGATTGGAAGACAGGGTTTGGACTAACCAGCTAATTCTTCCAATTTGAAACCTGTAAAGTGCTTATCCAATCAGGTGTACGAACAGGAGGCTCTGAGATAAGCAGTCTCACTGATTACATCTGTGGCTCGTGACCTCATGGTGAGGACGAAGGCCATCCTGTAGCCTCTGTGAGGACACTGCATGCTACACTGAGCAACGCTACTTAGCTAACCTCTCCCTCAGGCTATTTTGACTATAGTCTGCACCTGTAGACATGAATAAGGAAGCTCATCCTGTTACACCCTATTGTACTATACATTACCTGTTGATACCTCAAGGGCATATTGAACTTGGATAACTGTGAACCTATGCAAAGACATAAAACATCATAATTCCAGATTGTCATGTATGATGAGTGTGAGCAGTAAAGGCATTATCGTCCTACTGTATTAAAGGTGCAATATGCAGAAATCGCTCTGCCATTTCCTGGTTGCAAAAACTATAATAGTTTGCAGAATTTCAGTTTTTGCAGCTTTAACTGTTATGATCCATAAATTATATTGAAAGATATATAGATCTTATATTTCTAAATACGTGATTTCTGAGCTGCACAGCGGAAAGCATGGGAGCTGTATGAAATTCTTTATTACATACTTTTATAGACCATTCGCTCGTTCAACATTTGCCAGCCACTCGCTGCCTCTTCAATACAACCGCAAAGGAAAGCATGTGTACTTTATTGAATCCCTAGCATGAATCACAGATCATGTGGCTTCATTAACTTTACAGACTAGCACCAATCAAGAGGCCCACATCAAACATCAGCAGATGAACTGAGGAAGAAAGGAGGAAGAAACACAGACTAATAATAGCATCCAACATTACAGATGTAAAATGGAACACAGGAGCAAGAGGGAGCATGAAAACTGGGAAGAGAGATTAGAGGAGGAACAAAGGAGTTGGAGAGGAAGGGAAACAAGATAACGAGAGGGCGAGAATAGGAGGAACAAAGAGAGAGAGGGGCAAGAAGAAGCACTACTGGCAACCAAGACAAGGGAAGAGAGGAGGAGACAGGGATGGGATCCAAGAAGAAGAGGAATATGGAGGGAGGGATGAAAAAGAGAGAGTGCAAGCTGCAAAGGCTGTCAAGGAGAGATGGAGAGTGCCGTCCGTCCTGCTACCTTTAAAATACATAGGAGCGTCTCCTCCCACCGGAGGAAGACTTCAAACATCATGAAAAATTTACAGCCAAAGGCTTTTAACAAGCCTGCCCTAAGACCCTACCAAATACACACTCACACACACACACACACACACACACCTCAAAAGCACAACACAGCCACTCCCAGTCCCAAACACACACACACAAACAGAATACTTCACCCACAAAGTACAATCTATAAAACAACTTTGGCACCAGAACCAAGAGAAGGACACAAAACCAAAAGACAAACTAAACAATAATACACCCATAACAAGCATACTAATTCAAAAACTGCACAGCCCAAGTGGAATACATAGCACATGTAGTGAGGGAAAACTTTGGCTGTACTGATAAACAGAGGGGTGATTCTACACGAAACTAGAACAAAACAAGACCATGATTTGGGAGATTTTATTAAAAAATATATATCTATAGAAGGGTCCTTTGGAGGAAAGATTGCTGATATACACTGAGTGTACAAAACATTAGGAACATAAATATTTTTTTGCAGTCAGAACAGCCTCAATTTGTTGGGGCAGGGACTCTACAAGGTGTCAAAAACTTTTCACAGGGATGCTGGCCCATGTTGACTCCAATGCTTCCCACAGTTGTGTCAAGTTGGCTGGGTGTCCTTTGGGTGATGGACCATTCTTGATACACACGGTAAACTGCTGTGAAATACACAGCAGCGTTGCAGTTCTTGACACACTCAAACTGGTGCGTCAATACCCTGTTCAAAGACACTTAAATCTTTTGTTTGCCGATTCACCCTCTGAATGGCACACATACACAATCCATGTCTCAATTGTCTCAAGGCTTAAAAATCCTTATTTAACCTGTCTCCTCCCCTTCATCTACACGATTGAAGTGGATTTAACAGGTGACCTCAATAAGGGATCACAGCTTTCCCCTTGATTCACCTGGTCAGTCTATGTCACGTGTCAAACTCATTCCATGGAGGGCCGAGTGTCTGCGGGTTTTCACTCCACCCTTATTCTTGATTGATGAATTAAGGTCACTAACTAGTAATTTCAAAATACTGATTTCAATAACAATTTTCTTACATTAATTCATGAATATGAATATTGAAAATAAAATAAAATATTTGGTAAATGTTTTAAACTTCAATTAATTATTTCTCAATTATGCTTTCAGATAAAATTGTCAAATATGCATTACCAGTCAAAAGTTTGAACACATCATTCTTCATTCCAGGGTTTTTACTCATTTTCTACTCATTCCAGGGTTTTTCTTTATTTGTACTATTTTCTACATTGTAGAATGATAGTGAAGACATCAAAACTATGAAATAACACATATGGAATCACGTAGTAACCAAAAAAGTGAAAATAAAGAAAAACCCTTGAATGAGTAGGTGTCCAATTTTTTGACTGGTACTGTATGTCAACAATCCTTCCTCAAAATGACTGTTCCATTGCCTTGTTTTGTTCTAGTTTCATGAGGAATCACCCTGAGGTCTCTCATTGTGGCAGGTGAGCTCAGATTATAATTCACCTGCACGGCACAG